>NC_057807.1:338074374-338239895 GCF_018294505.1 Triticum aestivum | reverse complement strand
GGACGACGAGCTGTTGCGGTGGACGGCGTAGTCGGGGAAGAGTCTCCGACTGGGCGGCGGTCGGGAGGCCGACGGAGGAGCGTGGGGTTCCGCGGGTTTTGGCGGCCTCGGTGTATGAATGGGGGGGGGGCGAATGGGGAGGGGGAGCCAAGCTTAGGGACGTGCTTGTCCAAAATGTAGGGTTAGTTACCAGCGTACCCCCACCGGTTTTGATACCGCGACGTGGAGCTTCATTTCCGGCTGAGGGGTAGAAGGGGGATTTCGCGTGTCTGGGCTGCGGGAGCGATTTCGGATGAGGAGGGAGTTCTCGCGCGCGTCCAAATTTTGGGATAACAAGGCGCAGCGCGGGTTGAAGAAGCGGGAGTTTCAAAGCAGGTGAGACAAAAGATACTCGAGCTTGAAAATTTCAGGATAACAAGGTGCGGATTCCTTGTTCGGTAGAACAAACTTAACGTGTAAACAAAACAATTCAGACAAGACACAAGAGAGTCATGTCCCCTTTTACTATATTGCTATAGATGCCATTGAAAAAACTACAAGAAAAATGTAAAAAAAATCGGGAGAACAAGATTACCCTACACAGTACCAAATCGATTCGCACTTCCCTCAACAACAACAAAAAACAAATCAATTCCCACCAAAGAAATAGTAATGTCCCTTTTTATATGATTACAGATGCCATGATCTCGAATTTCAATTTTTGAATCCATGTTATGTTGAATTCGAATATATCATTAGGTGACCTTGCGGTTTATAATTGATGTAGTCATACATTTTGATCTTCCATCATATATGAACATTTTACTCCACCATGTGAACATATATATTGTCCTCTACCATATGGACTAAATTTGAATCAATTTTCCTTATTTGAATATGATTGTTGTCAAGTTATACAATAATTTAAATATTATCTTGATAACAAAAAGACATGCATATAGCAGTAATCATATTTCACTATGAACTACATGTACCATACGCTCTCCAATTCAAATATCTGTATCCATTTTATGTTGAATTCAAATCATAGTACATTATTGGTCTAGGTAGCGAGATGTTGGGATAATCTAAACCCTGTTTTCATACGCATAATTTTTGGCTGAATTGGGACAAGTTTGGTATAAGCCTCTTGCAAAACCGGAGATTCTCTCAACAAGCCTCATGGTTCCGAGAGGGAACGTGTCACCTTTGTGTGCGAAATGATATACGCTGCCTCCCCCCTAATTTTATTTACAGAGGCAACATAGAACTATATGAGTGCCCTGTTAAATTTTGGAATTATTTCGGGTTCATTTGGCATTTTTATACATTAATTGAGTTTCTGGACTTTTAATGTGCATAATCTAAATATGAATTGCATGCACATGCTCCGGTGCACCAAAGTGGGTTGAAAAATCACATGTGTGGTCTTGGTTGAATTTCTAGGTCCCATGGAAGAAATGAGAATGAAATTCAAACATCTGGGCATCATGACTCTGCCGAGAACATCGAGAAACTTAGATTTTAAATTCGTGTAAATCCAAAACTCGGCTGGAAATCATGAAACTTGGCATGGTGTCATGTCATGGCACTAACATGTTGTGGTAAAAAATTGGGCCGATTTGGAAGCTCGTGGTTCTAAGAGGGAACGTGCCACCTTTGAGTGTCAAACGATATACGTTGCCCCCCCTTGAATTTCTTAACAAAGGCAACATAGAACTACATTAGTGCCCTGTTAAATTTTGGAATTATTCCGGGTTCGTTTGTCGCTTTTTATACATTAATTGAGTTTCTGGTCATTTAATGTGCATAAGTTAAATTTGAACTACAAGCACATGCTCTCGTGCACCAAAGTTGGTTGAAAAATCACATTTGTGTCCTCGGGTGAATTTCTAGGTCCCATGCAAGAAATGAGAATAAGAGTCAAACATCTGGGCATCGTGGCTCGGCCGAGAACATTGAGAAACTTGGTTTTAAAATCATGAAACTTGGCATGGTGTCATGTCATGGTAGTACCATGCCGTGGTAAAAAAAATGGCCGAATAGGAACAAATTTTGGTATAAGCTTCTTGCAAATCGGAGCTTCTCTCAAGAAGGCTCGTGGTTCTGGGAGGGAACGTGTCACCTTTGTGTGCATAATTCAAATTTGAAATACAAGCACATGTTCCAGTGCACCAAAGTTGGTTGAAAAATCACATGTGTGTCCTCGGGTAAATTTCTAGGTTCCATGCAAGAAATGGGAATGAAATTCAAAATTCTGGGCGTCGTGGCTGGGTTGGAAACATTGAGAAACTTAGTTTTTTAATTCCTGTAAATCCAAAACACGCATGAAAATAATGAAACTTGGCTTGGTGCCATGACATGGCACCAACATGCTGTGGTAAATTTGTAGTCCGATTTGCGAAGGCGCACACATTAACAATCAACAAAGTCATTTTGGAACAAGTGCTGTCACGTTACAATTGGAAACACAAGTATTATTGAAACCGCGGGCGTTCTACTTGCTAGTACCATTTATGTGCCGCCACACATCCCCATTTTTTATTAGCTAGGAGGCGCCATGCAGGGTAGCTATTTGAGTACGAGAGGCGTGCGATTATACCCCTGCGTGTTCTTATCGGGAGGAGAGCCCTTTGACCTCCATCTGCCGTCCACCTCTCTCCCAAGGTCTCCATTAATGGCGCCCGAGCCTCTATTTAATGGCGTGGCTATGTCTCTCGACTGAGATTTAAGAGAGAAAAAAAATCTGAAAGCACGAATCTTGATGTAAGATCCGACGGACCTATATAGCATCTACTGCGACTTATAGCAAGACTGATGAATATATAAGGACGATTAATTTTTTTGATCAAAGAAGGGCTTGCCCCTTCCGATTTTCATTACTAAAAACCACCACAATTCACAAGAAGTTTAGCACAACTCCGGCCTAACACGAAGGACTAAAAGCTACCAGATTGAAATCGCAACATCCCAAGAGGCCAACAAAGGCCAAACATCCGCGCTAGAACCCAACATTTCACAACCGACGACACAATCCACATCCTAAACCGATTATTACATCAAAGAAACCAGGAAACTGAAGGAAGCCCAGCAGCAACTAGAAGAACAGCAACGCCAGGGTCGGCACATCAAGAGTTTTCTTCATTCCAGCCTCGCAACATTGATCTTCCATAGAAAGATAAGGACGATTAATTGTCTTACATAATTAGAAAGATAATTAAAAAAGCCACATGCGGCTACGCCCGAAATACACAAGGGCAAAAGAAGAAGGAACACAAGGATCTGGCTCGCTGATCTCTACTTTCTTGATGCGTTGTTGCAGGCCGCGGGAACTAGTCTCCGTGGCGAGAGGTGATGAGCTCTTTCATGTCCTCAAGACGCTGCTTGAGAACATCCACGGATTCCTCCACCAGCCTTTGGCGCTCATTGTGGAGCATGTCATTCTCGTCCATAAGTTTCTTGACGATGACACCGGTCCTCTTCAACAAGGCATTGGTCTCCTCCTCCTGGTCTGCACTTTGGACGATCTTCTCCCTCAGCAGGTCGCGCTCGGCCTGAAGCCTCTCATTTCCCTCCCTTAGTTGCCGGATGACGTCGGTAGCCTGTTCAAATGAGGCTTTCACATCATCCTGCAACCTCGCCCAGCCGGAGATCTGATCCATCTGGCTATGGACGATCGCATGCATGCGCCTGTAACAGTCGTCGCCTGCCCGTGAGAAATTTTCCAAGGCTGCCGCGGCGCGGCGGGACATCTCTGCTGCATTCGTGGCACGGCGGGACATCTCTGCTGCTTCCGTGGCGCGGCCGGACCAGTCTGCTGCATCGACGGCGCGACGGGACCTCCGTGCTACTTCAGCGGCGCGGTGGGACCTCTGTGCTGCTACTTCCACGAGGCGGGACATGTCGGCTACTCTCACAGCGAGGCGGGACATCTCTCGTGCTTTCGCTTCCATGCTCGCCTCTCCCTAGTGGCAATCTCTTGACCCAGAACTCACGCTGGCCATGGCAGACGCAAGGGAAGGATGCTGAATGACTTGTTTGTTTTTGTGGATGAGGAGTTGAGGAGGAATGTGCAGTCATCTTGGCATACTAGTATTTATAACCGAGTACTAATACGCTCCTAAGTGGGAAACCGTTTAGGTTGTGATCGGTGTGAATAGGTTTGGAATTCAATATAGTGTGGTACTAATATGCTCCTAAGTGGGAAACCATTTAGGTTGTGATCGGTGTGAACAGGTTTGAATTCAATATAGCGTGGAGTAATTTGGAATGTGACGAGACGCAAGCTCAAAATTTATTGACGGTTCTAGTTTCAAAGTGCGGCACTATTCCCGGATGGAGTACTTCTTTTTCTACTCCCTCCTTTCCGGTTTTATAGGGCTTATCTCAAAATTTTAGTTTTTCCATTTTATAAGGCTTAGTTTGGTTGTTCCCCAACACATGTTCAGATTCCAAGGTGCATTAAATCATTGCATGCAAGTATTAAGAGAAAATTGACCAATGCATGTACTTTATGCATGCATGCATTGCAATTAATGCATTAATAAACATAATTTTTTGAGAAAAACAAGAGCATTAGTTAGGTACTTTTGCAAACTACAAAAAATATTCCACCACTCACCATCTTGGTTGGTGAGATTTTTGAATTAAGCCCTATAAATCGGAAAGGAGGGAGTACTGCTGTGTACGTGCAATAACTGGCACCATCATATACATATCTTACGGTTAATGGGGCATTCGATAGGAATAGCCACGTGGCGAGCTCTAGGCTAGTCCTTTTTTCAGACGCATTAAACCTATCTCTCAGGACTTCTCGCACGCACCATCATGCCACCCACAAAAACTTGTACTCTGAGTTTAGTAGTACGTTATACAGGAAGAGAAGAGGTGCTCGCATGCACTCGTCCTCTCACACACGCGTCCGTTT
The DNA here is from genome assembly GCF_018294505.1 of Triticum aestivum. Lineage (NCBI taxonomy): Eukaryota > Viridiplantae > Streptophyta > Magnoliopsida > Poales > Poaceae > Triticum > Triticum aestivum. Next base: position 338,234,989 of record NC_057807.1, on the reverse strand, counting down.
TTTCTCGAAAAGGAGGATGATGACCCCGGCCTCTGCATCTGGGAGTCACACACGCATCTGTAGCTACGAATTGTAGTGTTCTCAACCATCCGATTTGCTCTATCATGGATGTACCTATATACTAAAACATGTCTAGATACATCTATATTTTGACAAATGGAAGGCATGTATTGTGGAACGGAGGGAGTGCTTGTCATCAAAATGGATAAAAAGGGACGTATGTAGAACTAAAATACGTCTACATACATCTCCTTTTATCCATTTTGATGACAAGTAGTACTTCTTACCCAAAGGAACTTTATATCCAACAGACACAAAATATCTGTTCGACTGTTGGAAATTACTGATCTGATGTCGAAGTAATTGCTGCATCGCCACCAAAACCCACCATTTCTTAAGCTAAAGTAGACCAAGGTAATACCTATATTAGCATATTACTAAGATAAACAGAAGGCACTGTAGAAACATTTAGGACATGAGCTTGTCAATCTGAATGTGGAGGGACACAAGCTTAGCCCCGGCCAACAGCTTGGGCGGAACTGTCAAGAAGGTCAGCTCCTGCACGTCGACACCGCCAGGATCCTTGCTGCTTGTCACCTCCATTTCCACCTTGACGGCGTCGGTCGTGCCTTTCCACTCCCCCGGCGGGCCGTTCGCCCATAGCTTGGCCAAGTAGTGCGGTAGTGGGGACGCCCCCACTCTGATGCAGACGACCAACACGGTGATAGGCGCGCCGATGTCGAGCATGCCGCCGACAAAGAAAAATGCACGGCAGTCCTCCTCCGTGAACAGCAAGAGTCGTGGCTCCGACAGTGGCACTTGTAGCTGGAGCACCTTGCCGTACTGGATCCTATGCACGGGCATGGGATGCGCAGTGCTGATGTGGTGGTAGAGTGCCGGCGATGGGCCTTCGTAGCCGTAGACAGGCACGGGGCATTTGCAGGGTGCAAGCGGACACACGCTCTTGTGATCGGAGAGCTTGTGGTAAGTGACGTAGAGCCCACAGCCTTCGTGCGGGCACTCCACCCTCACCGACGAAAGGACGGAGTCCACCGCCGTGTTCCGCACATCAAAGCCACCGCCGCGCTCGCACTTCTGGCACTGCCGCTGGTTCCCGGGGTACTCGACGCGGCAGTCCGCGCAGGCCAGGTGCCCTCCCTTGCACTACAGAAATCAACCGAACAACACATCAATCAAGAAACCTGCACCTTGCTCAATCAGCCGAACGGCCGAGGTGTATTCGAACCTCATACACTGGAGGCGTCAAGGGGCGGAGGCAGAAGGGGCAGTGGAGCACGGTGAGGTCCATCGAGACCTTAGAGAGCTCCATCGTTGGGTCCTGTTCGGTCTGCATGATCTCGCCCTCCTCGTGCACAACCATCTCTCGACTTGGGCCAGGGTATTACAAAGCTTTACCGTCACATATTTTATACTCCCTCCGTTCCTAAATGTAAGTCTTTATAGAGATTTCACTAGGTGGACTACATACAGAGCAAAATGAATGAATCCACACTTAAAATGCATCTATATACATCCGTATGTAATTCATAATGGAATCACTACAAAGACTTATAATTTAGGAACGGAGGGAGTACTACTTCAAGGTGCATTAAATCAACACATTCAAGTATCAAAAGAAGAGTCACGACATGCATGCATGCGTTGTAATTAATGCATCGATAAACGCAAATTATTGAAATATATCGAGTGCAGTGCTTTGATGTGTCGCGTCAACTCGTACATCAATGAGAAGTTTGATTATCCTCTCCCTCGCGGACTTAACTGCACCTGCCTTTGGCTGTATTATAGGTTGGCTACACACCTATCGGGACCACCTGTCATACACGCAAAGGCATGAGCGTCCCTCCCTCGCCCATGAGCGTGGTGGCTGGCAAGACTAGGAGAAGCTTTCGCTACACGCTCTCCCTCCCGCACGCGGTGGACATGCAGCAGTTCAATCGGTGTCAGATGGCCAGAAGCGTACTGTAGTACTCCTCCAGTGCAGTAGTACTCCATCATTGTTCGACTTCCTGAAGAGGCGAAGAGCCAAGCACAGCCCGGACGCTCGTGTGGCAGTTTCATGTGTAGAGTAGTCTAGGATAGCGTGTATCGTGCCTGTAAGCTTAAAATCGTTGGGGTCGGCTCCATGCTATGTGTCCGTCTTTTAAAAAAAATTAAAATAGTCTTCTGGCCCTACCTGTCACCCTGGTGATTGTAGTTTGCATGCTCATCTGGTCAAGACAGGAATATATATTTTAATTTGTTTTTTTCGAAAAGGGGGTATTCCCCGGCCTCTGCATCAGAACGATGCATACGGCCACATATATTTTAATTTGTGGTGGGTAAATGTTAGAGCTTGCAGCAAATATATTGTACACTGCATGTCTTTCAGCCAAGTTTAGAGGCAAGCATGTGGGGCCAGTGCTATGATGTGTCGCGTCAACTCGTACAACGAGGAGAAGCTTGATTTTACTACATGCCTTCTCCCTCGCCCATGCGCATGGTTGCTCGCAAACGAGGACATGCTTTTGCTTAGTAGTACTTCTACAACAAGCTATCCATCCCGCTTGCGGTGGACGGACATGCAACTGTGGATTCGACACTGTAGAAGCAGTAGTAGTAACATCATTGTTCGTCTTCTTGAAGAGGCGAAGAGCCAAGCGCAAACCAAATGTTGCAGTTGCGAACATTGGAGCACGCATATAGCCAGGCTCTTGCATGAGACAAAATTGCTATGTGAGCCCACTATTGTACTAGTACGTACAACTACTTGCTAGTATAGCCCTGTAAACCAGAAAGGAGTATTTGCCCTTCTAGAGATTTCAACAAGTGACTAGACTACACCGAGACGGAGTACATATGGAGCAAAATGAGTGAATCTGCACCGTAAATAAATACATACTAGTTCTATCATTTTCCTCTCCGAGGTGCACAATATTGAGTATACTGACTAGTCTCTTTTTGACACGCATTTACGTTTTTTGACACAGTACAGACGCAAGCGCTCATATACACGCGCATACACTCACCCCTATGAACGCATACACGCACGACACTATCATCTTGAAATTTACGAAGTCACCATAGGCACCTCGTCGTCGACGGGTCCATAGGTGCTTGAATGCCAAGGAGGAAGAGGGTAGCGGTTCCCGAGACGTTGAACGGTCAATGATGCATCCTCAATTACACGCAGAGGGAATTAATTGGAGAAGCAGAATAGAGCCAACACGATGTGAATGCAATAGAGTTTGGACTCTCATATAATAAAGGCGCCCTACCACTCCAATCCATCTACTCCCAAGTCTCTGCGCAACACTGCTCACTCCAATCTAAGACCAAGTGACGAGAAGCCACAAGCACCTATGGAGGCAATAGACGCGAGCAGCAGTCGGCTGTGCCAAATCATCCTAGGCGCCAGCCTGCGGCCCCGAACCACGCAGCGTTTCCAGACGATGCTGGCGACCGCAGGCATCGTAGCCCTCGCCGACGCCGGCTTCGCCTCTCGCATGGACGACATGATGGTCAACTCCATCCGCAAGTTCACCACCGTCAAGAAGCACACGGACGACCTTGCCGTACTGTTCCAGCCTGCGCGCCCAGGCTCCTCGTTGCCTGGAACCCTCATCGGCCTACATGGTGACGAACTCTTTCAAGCCCTGGTGGCCCTGCAGGTGCCGGAGGTCGCGACGAAGAATGTGCACCTCGAGGCCGCGCTCGCCGCGCAGCGCCTCACCATGCAAGAAACCGTCGACCTGCAAATCCACGTCTACGAGGAAATTGTCTACATATGCCACTACAAGGCAAGTGAGGACAGAAAGACGTTGGCCTTCTTCCAACGGCTGGAATCTTTGGACGCCATTGTTAGGAAGGACGTCGACCTGGCCACAAAAGCCGCTGCTACTTAGGCACCGTTCGGTGGGCCGGCGCCCTGAGTCGAGGAGGTGGACGTCGTCGATGGATGCATCTCTTCTTCTTGCCTCCTGTAACCAGCACTGCATCGCCTCGTGGCCTTAATGTTTTATTAGTATAGTACTCCCTCCGTTCCCAAATATAAGTCTTTCTAAAGATTCCAGCAAGTGACTACTACATACGAAGCAAAATGAGTGAATCTACACTCTAAACTATGTCTGCATACATCTGTATGCTGTATTCCATTTGAACTAGTATCTAAAAAGGCTTATATTTATGAACGAACGGAGTATATGGCATTTTTATTCCAGTCGTAACATTTTCACTGTGAGGTGGGGCCGCAGTTGAGCAAACCAACCCCGCCCACCGGGCGTCGGCCGAGTTTAGAATTAGAAGAGAGAAACAAGGGAGGAGAGCTAGCTGTAGCACGGACGCTGTTGTCAGATGGGACTCGCGTTTATATAATAGGAGTACTGAGCATCCGTGCCTCTTTTTTTTGAGGGAAAAATTAGTCGTATGTCTAGTACCACTAGTTGGGTGCGTGCGCCTGTAGCTGTCATCACTTTAGGTCTCCTTTTCGAACCGCGGCTACGCTTCACAGTACATATTTTTTCACGCATTTATCCTCCTATATGTACTCCTAGGCTATTTCCACGTGCTCCCATTCGCCGACATGTGGGACATAGAGCATCTGGGTCGTAGTGCATGCACGACTCAGAGCATATGCCGGGGTACTTTACATTTCAGACCTCACGAATTACATGCAAACCCCTCGCAGAAGAATAAATAAATGAATGAATTACTACATGAAAGCGGATTATTTTCTTGGAAACCGGAGCATGTTCATTAAATTTTGGACATAACACGTTTATAAAAAATGACCGGACCTAAACCAGTCTAAGGGCCTCTTTGATTTTTCCCGCAAAAAAAGGGTCTCTTTGATTCACAGGATACTGAAAACACAGGAATGGGGAAAGTATGATGGCGATGAACCGAGACGAGGAGAACTCTAACCCAGTTAGAGGTTAGAGTTAGATTCTAACCCTGAACTAACTCTAACCCAAAGAGGTGTATGGATGGCAGGGTTAGATTGACAGTAAATGCTCTATCTCAATCATTTGACTACTTTGGATCCTATTTTTAGTCAGACTAAAATAAGTCCCTTGGATCCAAGCACCCTCTTGGTGTGGCCGGCTCTTCTGTGGCCTCCTCCCGCTCACAATTGACATAAACGAACCATCTATACAAATCAAGCATGCAAAACATGATAATTTTTACTTTGTCCATACAAATGAGATATCCCACTTAAACATACAAGTCGTCAATCAAGCTTCACAAAATAAAAAAACACTTCATGAAACAAAGAATGAGCTAACTCATCACGGAAGTCATTCACGATAGGGAGGGAGCCCGGAGCCCCTCACGCACCGAGGGAGGAGCTCGCCATCGTCACTCTGGAGGAAGGCTCTGTAGAGCCCAACCCCCGGGAACCCCTCCGACGCCGGCTGAGGGAGTTCCAAACTAGGGGGTGTCCGGATAGCCGAACTATCATCACCGACCGGACTCCAAGACTATGAAGATACAAGATTGAAGACTTTGTCCCATGTCCGGATGGGACTTTCCTTGGCGTGGAAGGCAAGCTTGGCGATACGGATATGTAGATCTCCTACCTTTGTAACCGACTCTGTGTAACCCTAGCCCTCTCCGGTGTCTATATAAACCGGATGGCCTTAGTCCATAGGACGAACAACAATCATACCATAGGCTAGCTTCTAGGGTTTAGCCTCCTTGATCTCATGGTAGATCTACTCTTGTAACCCACATCATCAATATTAATCAAGCAGGACATAGGGTTTTACCTCCATCAAGAGGGCCCGAACCTGGGTAAAAACATCGTGTCCCTCGTCTCCTGTTACCATCCGCCTAGACGCACAGTTCGGGACCCCCTACCCGAGATCCGCCGGTTTTGACACCGACATTGGTGCTTTCATTGAGAGTTCCTCTGTGTCGTCACCGATAGGCTCGATGGCTTCTTCGATCATCAACGACGATGCAGTCCAGGGTAAGACCTTCCTCCCCGGACAGATCTTCGTATTCGGCGGCTTCGCACTGCGGGCCAATTTGCTTGGCCAACTGGAGCAGATCGAAGGCCACGCCCCTGGCCGTCAGGTCAGATTTGGAAGTTTGAACTTCACGACAGACATCCGCGGGGACTTGATCCTCGACGGATTCGAGCCACAGCCGAGCGTGCCGTACTATCACGATGGACATGATTTAGCTCTGCAGCCGGACAGTACCCTGGAGGCCGCACTTGAACCCGCTCCGATCTTCGACTCGGAGCCGGCTGCGCAGACCAAGGATGGATGGCTAGACACCACCTCGGGGGCTGCAACCTCTACGGCGATAGAGCCGAACACCAATCTTGTCCCCCATGAAGATCGTGACTCCGAGGTGCCGGACTCCTTGCCGGACTCCGGACCTCCCGCGCCCCCTCCAGCCGAATCCAATTGGGCGCCGATCATGGAGTTCACCGAGGCGGACATCTTTCAACACTCACCTTTTGGCGACATCTTGAGTTCGTTAAAGTACCTCTCGTTATCAGGAGAGGCCTGGCCGGACTGCGGCCAGGACGGTTGGGATGCGGACGACGAAGAAATTCAGAACCCACCCACCACCCACTTGGTAGCCACTGTCGACGACCTAACCGACATGCTAGATTACGACTCTGAGGACATCGACGGTATGGACGACGATGCCGGAGACGACCAAGAACCAGCGCCCACCGGGCACTGGAAATCCACCTCCTCATATGACATATACATGGTGGATATCCCAAAGGATGGGAACGGCGAAGGAATAGCGGAGGATGACCCCTCCAAGAAACAGCCCAAGCGCCGGCGTCAGCGGCGCCGCTCTAAATCCCGCCATAGCAAGAATGAGGATTCCGGCACCGGAGAAAATAATACACCGGATAGCGCCAAAGACAACCCACTCCAGCAAGATCCAGCACAGGAGGAGGGGAACGCCAGCCCTCATGAGAGAGCGGCCGAAGAAGAGGTAGAGGACTATATGCCTCCCTCCGGAGACGAGGCAAGCCTCGACGACGACGAATTCGTCGTGCCTGAGGATCCCATCGAACAGGAGCGTTTCAAACGCAGGCTTATGGCCACGGCAAACAGCCTCAAGAAAAAGCAGCAGCAGCTTAGAGCTGATCAAGATCTGCTAGCCGACAGATGGACCGAAGTCCTCGTGGCCGAAGAGCATGAACTCGAACGCCCCTCCAAAAGCTACCCCAAACGTAAGCTGCTCCCCCGATTAGAGGTGGAGCCCGCTTCACCAGGAGACAATACGGCTGATCGACCACCTCGTGGTCGCGACAGAGAGGCCTCAAGGCCCTTCACTAGACCCGTACCCCGACATCGCTCGAAAAGCACAAGGCCACAGGGGAACACTCCGGACCTGCGCGACATATTGGAGGATAAGGCAAGACAATCAAGATCGATCTATGGATCACGTGAGCGCCCCACGATACGTGACGATCACCGTCACCCTGGACACAATAAGTCCGGCCGGGCCGAACACAACAGACAAAGCTCTTTTGAGCTCCGTCGCGATATCGCCCAGTACAGAGGCGCCGCACACCCACTATGCTTCACAGATGAGGTAATGGATCATCAAATCCCAGAAGGGTTTAAACCCGCCAATATTGAATCTTATGATGGCACAACAGACCCCGCGGTCTGGATCAAGGACTATCTCCTCCACATCCACATGGCCCGCGGAGACGATCTCCACGCCATCAAATATCTCCCACTCAAACTTAAAGGACCAGCCCGGCACTGGCTTAACAGCTTGCCAGCAGAGTCAATCGGGAGTTGGGAGGACCTGGAAGCCGCATTCCTCGATAACTTCCAAGGCACGTACGTGCGACCACCAGATGCAGATGACCTAAGCCACATAATTCAGCAGCCAGACAAATCGGCCAGACAATTCTGGACACGGTTCTTAACCAAAAAAACCAAATCGTCGACTGTGCAGATGCCGAGGCCCTCGCGGCCTTCAAGCATAACATCCGCGACGAGTGGCTTGCCCGGCACCTAGGACAGGAAAAGCCGAAATCCATGGCAGCCCTTACATCACTCATGACCCGCTTCTGTGCGGGTGAGGACAGCTGGCTAGCACGCAACAACAACCTCAACAAAAATTCTGGCAGTCCGGATATCAAGGACCGTAGTGGCAGGTCGTGTCGCAACAAAAACAAACGCCGCATTAACGGCGATAACAGTGAGGATACGGCAGTCAATGCCGGATTCAGAGGCTCTAAACCCGGTCAACGGAAAAAGCCATTCAAAAGAACAACTCAGGGTCCGTCCAATTTGGACCGAATTCTCGACCGCTTGTGCCAGATACATGGCACCCCTGAAAAGCCAGCTAACCACACCAATAGGGACTATTGGGTGTTCAAGCAGGCAGGCAAGTTAATTGCCGAAAACAGCGACAAGGGGCTACATAGCGACGACGAGGAAGAGACCCGACCGCCGAACAATAGAGGACAGAAGGGTTTCCCCCCACAGGTGCGGACGGTGAACTTGATATATGCCACACACATACCCAAAAGGGAGCGGAAGCGTGCACTCAGGGATGTATACGCGATGGAGCCAGTTGCCCCGAAGTTCAATCCATGGTCCTCTTGCAAGATCACCTTTGACCGAAGGGACCACCCCACCAGCATTCGCCATGGCGGGTTCGCCACATTGGTTCTAGACCCAATCGTCGATGGATTTAATCTCACTAGAGTCCCGATGGACGGCGGCAGTAGCCTAAACCTGCTTTATCAGGACACGGTGCGCAAAATGGGCATAGACCCCTCAAGGATTAAACCTACCAAGACGACCTTTAAAGGCGTCATACCAGGTGTAGAAGCCAATTGTACAGGCTCAGTTACACTGGAAGTGGTCTTCGGATCCCCGGATAACTTCCGAAGCGAGGAGTTAATCTTCGACATAGTCCCGTTCCGCAGCGGCTATCATGCCTTGCTCGGACGTACCGCGTTCGCAAAATTCAACGCGGTGCCGCACTACGCATACCTCAAGCTCAAGATGCCAGGCCCTAGAGGAGTCATCACGGTCAACGGAAACACTGAACGCTCCCTCCGAACGGAGGAACATACAGCGGCTCTCGTGGCAGAAGTACAAAGCATCCTTTTAAGGCAATTCTCGAGTCCGGCTGCCAAGCGGCCGGACACAGCTAAGCGTGCCCGGAGTAACCTACAACACGACCACCTGGCACGTTCCGAGCACGCGTAGCAGTGCGGCCCCAACCCCAGCACCTGTAAAACATTAAGACAGATCCTTCACGTACTCCATTACGCTCTGAAGATACCATGGGCATGGGGCAAGGGGCTCGACCATGATAAGCCCAAACTGCGGCTCAACCGCACTAGGGGCTCTTAAGTGTGTCGTTTCTTTTTCTTTTCCTTTTATTTTTACCTACAGGACTCCGTTCGTCAGAGGCCCTGTCCGGCAGCAGACATGCCGAACCCACAATACAACAGCCAGGGAAGGAGAAAGGCTACAACGAAAATCCAGGTGGTCTCCATTATGAGCATTAAATCTGTTATGCATTATTCCGTAGCCTACCCCTGGAGGGGGACATGTTAAACAGTCCCATCCCTTGCTTACCGCACCACTTGTATCGTCCTGCACTTACATCAGTTTTTATTTGAATAAAGCAATGCAGCACATTTTTGCTTCCAATTGCATTTCTTTCTTACACATATGTTCATCTATGACATGTTGCATCCGTACGTTTTGGTACGGCTAAATACACCAGGGGCTTATGTTTCCCGCGTTATGGTGTGATAAGTCCGAACACTTTCACAAGTGCGGCACCCCGAACTTATAACATTATATGCATCGGCTCCGAATCATGTTCTTGGGTCAATAGTTGGGTTTGCCCGGCTCCCATGTTTTGGTACCTTACGTTCCGTTTTATCAGCTAAGGTAGCACTAGGAGAACCACTGCGATTGTGCCCAGTTGAGCTGGGTTAACGCCTCAGTGGAGAAAGCTAAAACTGACCGTCATGATGAGGCGAGAGCTGGTTGCTGTTCGAGAGGTTCTTTGCGAGTCCCTAAAGACTTATGCCGCTTCGAGCGAGGAGCCAGATTCTGTCCGGCCAAGGCGTGGATAGCGCCCCAAATTCGACCTTCCAAAAACTAGGGGCTTCGCCGAAATTTAAAATTATAGAATTCTATGGCTAAGTGAGAGTGTTCAAGCATTATAAGTCCGGTTGCCTTGTTCGTTGTGTTGAGCTCCTCCCTCGATGGACCCAAATATGGGAACAAGAGTGCCCAAATTTATCCCGAACACCCCAACACTCGTGGCATGGGGGCTGAAGCCGACGACTTGCCATCTCTCAGATTTGATAAACAGCCGCACAGAAGGTAATATTTTAAATTAACAAGTGTTGCTTCGCGCATATGAACTTAGTTTTCAGCGCACAAGATAACAAAACGCGAGTCTACTCAAATATTACATCTTTGGAGCACTCACTCGCAATAGTGCGGGCGCCCTTCAGCACACTCCTATAATACATCTCGGGCGTGCGATGCTCCTTGCCCTCTGGTGGGGGGTCCGTCACAAGCTTCTGGGCATCCATCTTGCCCCAGTGCACCTTTGCGCGGGCAAGGGCCCGACGCGCACCCTCGATACAGGCGGAGTGCTTTATAACTTCAACCCACGGGCACGCGTCCACCAGCCGCCGCACCAGGCCGAAGTAGCTCCCAGGTATAGCCTCCTTAGGCCACAGCCGAACTATGAGGCCCTTCATGGCCTGTTCGGCTGCCTTGTGGAGCTCGACCAACTGCTTCAGCTGGTCGCTCAGGGGCACCGGATGTCCGGCCTCAGCATACTGAGACCAGAAGACCTTCTCCATTGAGCTCCCCTCCTCGGCCTGGTAGAATGCGGCAGCATCGGAAACGCTGCGGGGAAGATCTGCGAACGCTCCTGGAGAGCTCCGAATTCGGGTAAGCAACAGGTAATTAACACTCACATACTTACTTTGCATGAAAAATGCCTTACCCACTGCTATTTTCTTCACCGCCTCTATCTCCTGGAGGGCCTTGTAGGCTTCGGCCTTAGCGGCTTTGGCACTCTCAAGGGCCGTTGCAAGCTTAGACTCTCGAGTCTTCGAGTCACGCTCCAGGCTCTCATGTTTCCTCACGAGATCCTGGAGCTCTTGCTGTACCTCCGCCACCCGCGCCTCCTGTTTCTCTCGCTCGGTGCGCTCCGCAGCCGCATTGCGTTCGGCCCCGGCCACCGCCTCCTTCAGGGTCGCCACCTCGTTAGTGGCCCCTGCAATACCCCAGTTATCGTTGTCATTTTCTTGCAACCAAATCCTTTTCTGTAAGGTACAATCTTCATAAGGTATTACTCACCTTCTTTTTCCTCGAGTTGCTTCTTGGCATGGCCGAGCTCGTTCTCGGACCGCTCGAGGTTTTCCTTCAAAGTTTTGACCTCCGCAGTCAGTGCGGCAGAGGTCAGCAGCAAAGCCTGCAATCCCATATTGACATATTTTCATGACTCCTGTGTTTATCTTTCTAAAGATCCTCAGTCCGGCTTTTCTTTCCGAACACTGAACCGAGCATCAGGGGCTACTGTCTATGCGGTACCATTTTATATATATTGAAATTCTTACCTCAAAGCCTGTTAGAAGGCTGCTGCAGGCTTCGGTCAGCCCGCTCTTGGCGAGCTGAACCTTCTGAATCACCGCACTCATAACAGTGCGGTGTTCCTCTTTGATGGAGGCGTCGTTGAGCGCCTCCAGCAAATTATCCGGCACCTTCGGTTGGACGGAGGCAGCTGGTGTCGCGGTCTTGCCCTTCTTATGAAGGGGTCGCCGGCCGGACTCCGGAGCCACTATGGGTTCCGGGGCTGAGTCCGGTGCAAAGTCCGGGAGGTTGTCTTGCGACACCTCCGGGGCCCTCTCCTCCTGGTGGGTCCCTTCCTGGGATCCCACCTCGGCATTGTCCGCATCACGGGGGGGTGGAGGCAGTCGGAAGAGAATCCATATCCGACGCCCCTAAGGACCCGCTCGACGAAGTGGGGAGATCATCCTTAGGCGGACTGCAGGGTTGTATGCGGCATTAGAAAGACATAATGTGGCGGAAAACGAAAACCTTGAAGTTATTCGGGAGTCCGGATACTTACGATCTCGCCAGAGGCTTGGCCCTTGGAGGCCAGTCCTTGTCATCGTCACTGGCTTTGGCGGAACAGTCCGGGGAAGAGTTTTTCCCCTCTTGGACCCTTTGGCCTCCCTTGTTGGGGAGGCCTTCCTTTTCTTCCCTCCCCCCACTGGGGGAGAGGCTTTCTTCTTCTCCTCCTCGCCTTGGTGGGAGGAGTCAGCCTCGGATTCATCGTCCGATAGCACCTGAAAACGGGAACTCCTCCGAGTCCCCGTGGCCTTCTTCTTGGCCTTCTTCTCCGGCACCACGTGGGGTGCCGGAGCCAGCAGCCCCATTAGGCGGGCGTCAGCTGGGTCCTCTGGCAATGGGGCCGAACAGATAGCCTATGCGGCCTTCTTCAGCCAATCCTATCAAAGGAAAGGGAGTTTAGATCCCGCATAGAGTCAAACTATGAATAACAAGCGTCCCGTAAAGGACAATATCACTTACCTCGTCGGCTGGATGCTGCGAGCTGAATCCGCGATCTTCGGTAGCGGATGCGGGAGCCTCGGCGCCTTTGAACAGCACCTTCCAGACCTCTTCGTACGTAGTGTCGAAGAGCCCATTAAAAGTCTGGTGCTGCGCCAGATCGAACTCCCACATATTGAAGCCCCGTCGTTGGCACGGGAGAATCTGGCGGATGAGCATGACCTGGACTATGTTGACAAGCTTGAGCTTCTTGTCCACCAGCTTTTGGATGCAGGCTTGGAGTCCGGTGAGCTCCTCCGAGTCGCCCCAAATCCGGCCGCTCTCTTTCCAGGAGGTGAGCCGTGTGGGGATGCCGGATCTGAATTCGGGGGCCGCTGCCCATTTGGGATCACGCGCTCGGTGATGTAGAACCACCCCGATTGCCACCCCTTGATGGTTTCCACAAAGGTGCCCTCCAGCCACGTAACGTGCGACATCCTGCCCACCATGGCGCCTCCGCACTCCGCTTGGCTGCCCTTCACAACCTTCGGCTTGACACTGAAGGTCTTGAGCCACAAGCCGAAGTGGGGCTGGATGCAGAGGATGGCCTCGCACACGACGATAAACGCCGAGATGTTGAGGATAAAATTCGGGGCCAGATCATGGAAATCTAGGCCGTAGTAGAACATGAGCCCCCGGACAAAGGGATGAAGTGGGAAGCCCAGTCCGCGAAGGAAATGGGGAAGGAATACTACCCTCTCATGGGGCCTAGGGGTGGGGATGAGCTCTCCCTCGTCGGGGAGCCGATGCGCGATGTCGTTGGACAAGTACCTGGCACTGCGCAACTTCTGGATATGCCCCTCCGTGACGGAGGAGGCCATCCACTTGCCTCCCGCTCCGAACATATTTGGAGAAGGTTGAGGTGAGATGTGCGGGCTTGGGCGCTAGAGCTCGAGTTCGCAGAGATGGATAAGCCAAGGAGGAAGAAGGCGTAGATAAAAAGGTTGGATCTTTATCCCCTTATATGGGCGGACGGAAACATGCGTCCCCACCGGCCTGATAAAACTCGCTTATCTCCCAAGCGTCGCAATCAATGGCGCGGTTGGGTTACCCATGTCCGTATTGATGGGAATCCCGGAATAAGGGGAACACGATCTCTGCTTCGACAAGACGTGCCAAGGAAACCGCCTCGCTAAACGCGCTGAGATGGAACAATAAAAATAATTTGAAGGCTTGGTAGTGGTGTGACGTTACGCCACAAAATACGTCAGCAGATTGAACTTGTGTAATATTATTCTCTCTACGGTTGTATGTGGAATTTATTTTGCAGAGCCGCACACTATCCTGGTGTTCACAATCTTCTATAAATTATTCGGAGGAGGAACCCGCCTTGCAATGCCAAAGACAACATGCGCGCCGGACTCGTCATCATTGAAGCCTGGTTCAGGGGCTACTGAGGGAGTTCCGGACTAGGGGGTGTCTGGATAGCCGAACTATCATCATCGGCCGGACTCCAAGACTATGAAGATACAAGATTGAAGACTTCGTCCCGTGTCCGGATGGGACTTTCCTTGGCGTGGAAGGCAAGCTTGGCGATATGGATATGTAGATCTCCTACCTTTGTAACTGATTCTGTGTAACCCTAGCCCTCTCCGATGTCTATATAAACCGGATGGCCTTAGTCCATAGGACGAACAACAATCATACCATAGGCTAGCTTCTAGGGTTTAGCCTCCTTGATCTCATGGTAGATCTACTCTTGTAACCCACATCATCAATATTAATCAAGCATGATGTAGGGTTTTACCTCCATCAAGAGGGCCCGAACCTGGGTAAAAACATCGTGTCCCTCGTCTCCTGTTACCATCCGCCTAGACGCACAGTTCGGGACCCCCTACCCGAGATCCGCCGGTTTTGACACCGACACCGGCCCTTGCGAGTTGAGGTCGACACCGACATGGGTAGCAGGGCCACCTGCCGCCGACTGGGAACTTAATCTTTGGGCGTCTAGAAATAATGCAAGCCTGTAACTAAAATGCCTAGAAAGGTGAACTGAATCTTTGGGCCTCTTGAAATAATGCAAGCCTGAAACTGAAATACCTAGAAAGGTGAACTGAATCTTTGGGCCTCTAGAAATAATGCAAGCCTGAAACTAAAATACCTAGAAAGGTGAACTGAATCTTTGGGCCTCTAGAAATAATGCAAGCCTGAAACTGAAATACCTAGAAAGGTGAACTGAATCTTTGGGCCTCTAGAAATAATGCAAGCCTGAAACTGAAATACCTAGAAAGGTGAACTGAATCTTTGGGCCTCTAGAAATAATGCAAGCCTGAAATTGAAATACCTAGAAAGGTGAACTGAATGTTTGGGCCTCTACAAATAATGCAAGCCTGAAATTGAAATACCTAGAAAGGTGACCTGAATCTTTGGGCCTCTAGAAAGATTTATTACCTCCTCAAGCAGCATCAAACAATTCCATGCGTGCACCACAAATTTATAGCAAGTTTGATCAGGATCTACTTTTCCAAATCAGAATTAGCGCTAGAGCAAGCAAGATCAATGATATGGCCGTGAGACAGAGAAGGAACGAACAAACTCACCCCTCTCGTGACCTCCTTGGTAGATGCATCACCGCCGCGCACGACAGAGGGAGAAAAACGACTGGTGAAGGGGGAGGGGGGCAACCTTCGAAGGCCGGAGGGAGAGGCTGGCCGGAGTAGGGCGGCGGAGGCCAGAAGGAGAGGGTGGCCGGAGGAGAGAGAGGGCGAGCGGCGCTTGGGCAGGCGGCCCTATGGGGAATAGAGAGGAGTCGTGCGAGAGGGGGGGAGCGATCTGGTGTGGGCAGGTGAGATTTTTTTAGTTCTCTTTTAGTGGGCCCAAGGATAACTAACCCAATTAGAACCTCTCCACCGGGCTAGTTTTTTTAGCTGGGTTAGAGAAAACTAGCTCAAACTAACCCCTCTTGTTTCGATAATTTGAGGCTATTTCAACCCAAACTAGCTCTAACTCAAGGATCCAAACAAAGAGGAGTGTTACTGTACATGCTACAGTATGGACAGTAGCACATTGTTTTTTATGGCCATATCACCACATTGTTTTCTATTGCTGGTTCACTGGGCTAACGTGGTTCGCACTGTTGGTTCACTGGGCTGCCGTGGTTCGCACTCCTCCGACCTGAGTAGTACTCCCTCCATTCCTAAATATAAGTCTTTGTAGATATTTCACTGTGGACCACATACGGATGTATATAGATGCATTTTATGTGTAGATTCACTCATTTTTCTCCGTATGTGGTCCATAGTGAAATCTCTCCAAAGACTTATATTTAGGAACGGAGGGAGTAGTATAGTACTAGTATATACCGCATCATTCTTTGCTCCTTCTTACTACTCCAACATCTGGGAGAGCCTGCATCCGGGTCGACGTGTCATGCACCAGATTAGAGCGCCGAACAGAAGGGGGGCATCACCCCGGTCGGAGCTCCAGTAATTCATGACTATAGTGAGTGGTCATATCACAAGTCTTTCCAGCAGTAATGCACCATCAAATCGCATAGCCCGACTCGCTCACCCTCCTCGCCTCTCTGTCAAACCGCCTACCCGAAAACTGCCGCGCGTACTGCCCGAGAAAAGCCCCGCCCTCAACTTTTAACTACGCGAAAATAGTTCGACCTTGTTCGTTCTATATAAATACAGTACTTACTGTATGTTTATTCACCCATGGGGTTGTTCAATGAATGGAGGGGCGGGGAGCACAAGTGAACAATACTACCTCTGTCCAGGTTTATTGGCCCCCATTGTATTTCGTGCCAAATTTTGACCATATATTAAACTAAGAAAATGTTCACGCATGTCACCAAACATTATATTTTTGAAAACTATGTTCAAATACGAACCCAATGAGATAATTTTTCTTGACATGCATTAACATTTTGTTAGTTAAATCTTTAGTCAAAATTTGGCACAAACTATAAAAGGGACCTATAAACCAGGACGGAGGTAGTACTGTAGTACTCCCTCCATTCCTAAATGTAAGTCTTTGTAGAGATTCCACTAGGTGGACTACATACGGAGCAAAATAAATGAATCCACACTTAAAAAGCATTTATATACATCCGTATGTAGTTCATAATGAAATCTCTACAAAGACTTATATTTAGGAACGGAGGGAGTACTAAGTAGGAGTCATAGAGTAGTCACCTTAAATAGAGAGTTTCTTTTCTTTAATGCCACGTACACAAATTTAAACGCTTGTTATGGAGAGAAAAAAGATAATCACTCCACTATATATGGATGCAGGGGCCTGAGCGCTTGCTTTACTAGGGTTGCTCTCTTCATTCTCTCATCCTCTCCAGATATAAATAAGACAGCGGTAGCAACATTTTCTCTCTGCTCACTGCTGGTCACAGATCCGGCCGGATCCCTTCGGCCGGTGTGTGTAGAGGACTAAAAGGTGCATCGTTCACGCGGTCATAACCGTCAAGGGAGGAAACCCACAGCTGCCGGAGGGGCCCGATCCTCTGCCCGTGCCGTTCTCTCCAACACAGCGCCGGCTCGGGAGGTCCTCCGACCCTTCTTCCTCCCTGTCGTATTGTCCGCAGATCCGACCTGCCACCGCCGACATCCCGGCGATCTTCAGGTATAAGTTCTTTGAAAGCGGCCTTGCTCTACTGCCCCAGCTCCCCACGTGTCTGCATGTGCATCTTTTTCTACTCCCATCAGCTCTTCCAAAGCCACCTAAATTTTTAGTATTATTAGAGGTAAAGCTACTTCATGCATTCGAATCTAGGGCTTTGTTCAAACAAGGAAGAAAGGGGGGAACGTTGTAGCATGAATCTAGGACTTGATTCAAAGAGGAAATAATATGGTGAAAGTAGTAGAGACCGGATACCCAACTAATCTGTTGGTTGAAAAGGGAAATAATGAGAAAACGCAGTACAAACTGGATAAGGAACAGATCTATTATTGGTTGAAAAAAGGATAGAAAGTGGCGGCTGGTGGACAAGTCAACAGAGTATGTCCAGGATTAGATTTGCTGCCATCACATAGTAAAAGGTCTCCAGGATTAGACTTGTTGCCCTCACATAGTAAAAGGTCTCAGGATTAGATTTGCTGCCCACACATAGTAAAAGGTCTCAGGATTAGATTTGCTGCCCTCACATAGTAAAAGGTCTCCGGGATTAGATTTGCTGCCCTCACATAGTAAAAGGTCTCCATGATTAGATTTGCTGCCCTCACATAGTAAAAGGTCTCCAGGATTAGATTTGATGCCCTCACATAGTACAAGGTCTCCAGGATTAGGTTTGCTGCCCTCACATAGCGTAAACAAGCTCGGCATCACCACTTTATGCCTCCTTGTAGGTACATTGTGCTGATTCATCCACTATCGCATGTCCTTATACCAACCTTTTGCTGTTGTTAATGTAAGGGCGCATGTAAAATGAAGCGATCACACTGTTACCTTAGGGACATGTCTAACCAGTGTTATTGTTAATCTAATGCCTCCAGTGATAAGATGCAATTAAACTGTGTTACAAATGGCACTCCTGCTGTTTTCCCAGTATGATAAGTAAGTTGCTCCTTTACGCTGCTCAGTGTCCTGGTGTCCAAACGGTCCCATGCCCTTAAACCAACTCTTTAGCTGTTGTTGATTTACTCTGTCTGGTAAACAAGCAATGCCACCATTAAAGTAATCCCATATTTGAGGAATCTCACTGTTGATCGTAATGCTTCTGGTAACATGAAGCATTGCTGACGTTTTTAAATTTCTACTGTCCTTGCGTGATTGCCATGAACATAATTAAGATGCTTCTTTTCATTTTGTATATGTTTCGTATATTCTTATTGACCAGCAACTATTTATTTTCTATCATTTTGTGCAGATAGGGATATCCATTTCACCTTGTTGCTATTGTGACCTTTTGGTGAACTGCAGAAAACACTTTTTTTTGGAATGAGTGTCTTGTGCAGTTCAACTAAAATGTCACGTGGGCAACATCTCTCAATTTTGGTGAAACTGCACAAAATGGTGATTGGAGTTTCCAAAATCTCCGTCAAGTTCTGCTGGTAATCTCGTGCAACATTTTATTAGCCTTTGCAAGATGGAGCCGTCACTGTCACCACAATGGCACTTTATTTTAGTGGAACTGCACAAAAGTATAAGAAAATTATAGTTGCACCTTACATGAGCCGGACAGCCAACCTTAATGTTCCTCAATTTTAGTGCAACTACTAAAGAAGAACCTGCCAGCTCACAAGAGCAAGTACTTCTTGCTAGCTGAATGATGCAATCTTTGCTTCATTTCAGGTGAACTGTAGAAAAAGGCGCATGAATTGAATCATGGAACTCCAGGCAGACCTCATCCAAGTAGAGCTGGAGTTTGAGTTCAAGGAGGCCGCTATTAAAGTGAAATCATGCTCTCGTGTCTCCTTGTTTGTGATGTGCAAACATGCTGTGCAAACAGGAATACTCAACTACAGACGTTGTGACGGTCAAGAGCATTCGCCAAGTTCTTTGATTGTATGACATGGCTAGCCAAGATGGATTTAATCCTGATATTCACTTTATCAAAAGGCTCTAATGGGTTGGTTCTGAATCTTGCAAGCTAGGAATCAGTGAGATGTGTAGGCATCTTTGTTGTACTTATTATTTGAATCTTATTTGTTGGTTCTGAATCTTGCAAGCTGGGAATCAACGAGATGTGTAGGCATCTTTGTTGTACTTATTATTTGGATCTTATTTGTTGGTTCTGAATCTTGCAAGCTGGGAATCAGTGAGATGTGTAGGCATCTTTGTTGTACTTATTATTTGGATCTTATTTGTTGGTTGTGAATCTTGCAAGATGGGAAACACGGCATGATGATGCAGAGGACAACAACCATAACAAACAGTTCAAACTTGGTAGTATTATCTTTGTGAAAGTGCGACAAATGTGCTGATCGTGTGCGTCCTGAGAATAATAATTCTAATTGTTGTGCATGTTGATCTTGTGGCACTGATAGAACGAGCGAATGCATTGCTTGTTTTAAGTATAAATTTCTATTAAAGCTAATTAAATTTAAGTAAAGTGACCACTAACTCCTGTTATTACAGTACCAATACAGACCCGCTCGTGAATGGACGTGTGGCCGAAGTAGGTTTCTTAATGGAGGCGTTTGAATGCGTCGAGGGTGCATCTTCTGTCGGGCGTGTAGCAGTTGAGGGAGTGGTAGTAACTGTTGTCGCCTGTACACGCTCAACTTATTGTTGAATCCAGTTCCCCAAGAGCTGAAAAACGAACTGCTGCCGCCGCCTACACACTTGTTCACTCGAAGAGACTCCAATGTTGATCCGAGGGATGAGCCTGCTGGATATGCACTTCAGCAAGGAGTTCCCCTTTGAGTTCGCCGTTCAGTCCTATGGCTGCACCAAGTTGAATGTGATGTACACCAATGATACAGACTCGATGAAGCTCTGCCTCGCCTCAGTCCTATGGCTGCACCAGGTTCTGTAGCATTCGCCCATTTCATCGGCAGTGCCGACTGCACCTTCGCTACGGTGGAGAGAAGGAAGAACGCGATGATTCGGCCATCTGGTGCAACAAGCTTGTCAACATCCAGAAGCAATACAAGATCATCAGCAACGGGCAGGAGAAGGACTCCGTGGTTGACCTCGCTGAGACCATCATCAACCCCTAATACGCCAACATGAAAGAAGACGACCTGAACACGTGGGAGGTACCTCTGAATCTAGCCTACATAATCTATGCGGCCAAGGACGCATACGCATGCTACGACATGTACAGGCAGATCTTGGACATGAGGGCGTGTCTACTTCCCGTAACCGACGAGTACACGGACAGCCGCAACGTCATGATCAAGCATGCCAGGAAGGTCTAGATGTTGTACTTTATCTGTTTGTAAGCACCTTTATCATCTGAGTGTTTCATGCATTAGCCTATGTGTCATAATTATCTGTTTTGTCCAAAATATTTCTTTTAAGAACCCATTAACCTGATTGCTTTTTTAGTGGCTATTTGCTTATGTATGTAAACTAGTTCACTTGCCGTAAAAAAACTAGTTCACTCGGCTGCCGTGCTTTGAATCTCCTTCCTCCCAACATATTCCTCTCCTCAGGTGGACCCAGCAGGTCTCTGAATTTTCTCCCACTTTCTTTTTCGATGTAAACTGAGTTTTCTCCCAATACTTTCCCCTAGAACCAACTCAACTGTCCCACGTCTAGCCCAAAAAATAATAATACCCCGCGTACTATTAACTCATCAAATTAAAATGATATTTTATTTCGCAAGTTGAAAGTTCTTACAAAATAATAATAATAATTGTTTATATTTAACTTGCCAAGTTAACTCCTAGTTATTGCGTACATAAGCTTCCAAAGATTTTACAGACGTGCAATCATGTGTTTATGTTTTTATAACATTTCTCCGTCTAGACCAACATGATATTTTCACCCAGCCCGGCAAGTCCGCGGATTTCGAGAAAAATGCAAATGGGATTTAAACGGGCTGCATAGATGCTACATCATTGTTTCACCCAGCCCACCAAATGGATTGGCTGACATGTGGGCCAGTAGGTCGAAGCCTAAGAAGGCGTTGGATTTACATCCAACGGCCGGCATTCTTCTTCAATCTCTCGTCTTCTTCCCCCAGCGCTGCCAGAACCGCCTGCTCCAGCCTCCGGCGTCCAACAGCGTTGTTTTGTGCTCCTCAACGAAACGCTACCCCGCCGACGGCCAGGCCATCCCTCCACTCCGCACCTCATGTTATTCTTTGTCGAGTGTAGGCCCACCCCGCACCCGAACCAGTCAAGTTTCCCACTCCTCTCCGTCTGCGACTCCACTGCCGCGTCTTCCCCATCTCCTGGTCGTTCCAGTCTGGGGCCTCGCCGTTGTCCACCGCCTTGGTGCGCTCGGCGCGGCGTGGTCAACATACGAGAGTCATCAGAAGAGGACTGTATGTGGAGAGCCTGACGACTGGGACCCACGAGGTCCATGGTCGCACGCAAGGAAAATTCCTCCTTATTACGCACTGTACGTGGGAAGGGCTTCTGTATTTTGCGAAAAAACATTCCCCCCGCTGACAGGTCAGACCCACCAGCTATATCTTCGCACGCAAGGAAGTGCCTCCTTATTACGCACCAAAAAATGAATACCCCGTACTAGCTAGGACCCACCATAGTGGGTGGCTGACTTGTGGGCCTACTAAGTTGACGAGGACGGAGGGCTTTGTCAACTTAGTCAATATGAACGATTCTACCCCGAGTGACCGTACGATGTCCATCCAATGGCCATAGTGCTTCTTCAACCTCTGGTCTTCTTGCTCCAGCCGCCCAAAGCAGCGCCGGACATGCCGCGTGCTCCTGCCTCTCGTGGCCGGCTGTGATGCTGCGGAGGCCTCGCCGCCCCCTACTACTCCCACCATTGGCCCAGGGTATCCCTCTACTCACCCACACCCCCTGTTATTCTGCGGTGACGGCAGCCTCACGCCACAGCCGAACCAGTGGACCCTCGTACTCCTCTCCGCGTGGGCATCCACTGCCACGTCTTCCCCGGCTCCGTGTCGTCCCCTTCCTAGGTCTCGCCGTCGTCCACCGCCTTGGTGCTCTCGGCGCGGCGTGGTCAATGTGGTCAACGACCGACTTCCATTGGAAGAGTACTGTACATGGAGAGGCTGACAGCTGGGTCCACGGCCACATCCCAGTTTTTTTGTGATTTGCCAAGTAAGTCGCTTTGTCAGGCCTGTTGGGCTGCAAATCTTTCAAGACAAGGAGAGCTTCATTTGGCTGGCCGAGAAAATGGCCTATCTGTAATGAGAAATGGGTTGTACATTTTTAAAACACATCAAACCAGCAATTAGTTTAAAATATCTTTTTTTCATTTCGAGATTTTAAATTACATTAATTTTTATGCATGGAGAATTTGTTGGATTTTATATTGATATACATTTATTTTTAAAATCAGTTTGAATGTGAGTCGAAATTTCGGGATTAAAAACAGTCCGGACCGCACCGAAATATGCAAAATTTCGGATAATTTTTTAACCGTGGCCACAATATGGGCTGTAATGCTAACAAAAAGAATATGGGATCCAAAAAAAACCTTAAGAATTAGCAAATGGGCTGTAAATTATTAGAAATAATGGCAGATGGGTTGTATGCTGTTTTCCACAGATTTGAGGCTTTCCTAAAAAGAAAGGTTGACGCACATGCAATGACTGTTGGATGTCCATCCAACGGCCGTCGTGCTTCTTCAATCTTTGCTCTTCCCGCTCCAGCAGCTCAAACCAGCGCCGGCGGGACTGCCTGCTCCCTCCTCCCCACGGCCGGCTGTGCTGCCTCGCAGGCCTCACCGCCCCACCGTACTCCCATCGCTGGCCTAGCCATCCCTCCACTCACCCACACCTGCTATTATTCTCCGGCGATGGCAGACGAACCAGTAAACCCTCGTACAGTCGTACTCTCCTCCGCGTGGGAAGCAACTGCCGAGTCTTCCCTGCCTCCGTGCCATTCCCTTCCTAGGCCTCGTCGTCATCCACCGCCCGGGTGCTCTCGGCGCGGCCTGGTCAACGTGGTCAATGACCGACATGCATCTGAAGTGGACTGTACGTGGAGAGGCCGGCAGTTGGGTCCATGGCCGCACGCAAGGAAATGCCTCCTTATTACGCGCAAAATAATGATTCCTCCACCTGACATCAGGGACCTGCCGAAAGGGCCTCTGTATTTCGTGAAAAAAACGTTACCACCACTGACAGCTCAGACCCACCAGCTATATCTTCGCACGCAAGGAAGTGCCTCCTTATTACGCACACAAAAAATGAATACTCCCTCTGTTAGCTGGGACCCAGTATACTGGCAGGCTGACTTGTGGGCCTACTAAGTTGACGGGGACGGAGGGCTTTGTCTACTTAGTCAATATGCACGATTCTAGCTCCAGTGACTGTACGATGTCCATCCAACGGCCGTAGTGCTTCTTCAACCTCTGGTCTTCTTGCTCCAGCCGCCCAGACCAACGCCGGTCGTGCCTCGTGCTCCTGCCTCTCGTGGCCGGCTGCGATGCGGTGGAGGCCTCACCGCCCCCTACTACTCCCACCGCTGGCCAGGCCATCCCTCTACTCACCACACCCCCTATTATTCTGCGGCGATGGCAGCCTCACACTACAGCGAACCAGTGAACCCTCATACTCCTCTACGCGTGGGAATCCACTGCCGCGTCTTCCCCGGTTCCGCGTCGTCCCCTTCCTAGGCCTCGCCGTCGTCCACCGCCCTGGTGCTCTCAGCGCGGCATGGTCAACGTGGTCAAGGAATGGCTTCCATCGGATGTGGACTGTACGTGGAGAGGCTGACAGCTGGGTCCACGGCCGCAGCAAGGAAGTGCCTCCTGATTACGCGCAAAATAATTATTCCTCCACCTGATAGCGGGGACCCACCGGACGGGCCGCCGTATTTTGTGAAAAAAATGTTTCCCCCTAACTGCTGGGACCCACCACCTACATCTTCGCACGCAAGGAAGTGCGTCCGGCCAAAAAAAATGATTCGCCTCCCTGACTGCTGGGACCCACCAGCTACATCTTCGCAGGCAAGGAAGTGCCTGACAGTCGGGACCCACCTGGTCGAAGCGTACGTAGCGTTGTCATTCTGGTTGCGAATGTGTACGTACATACTGGTCGTTGTAGAGGCACGCACGTGTCGTAGTAGAGGTACGCACGTAGCATGTACACGTACGTACAACAGTGAGGGTGCAAGAAAGAAAATACGGCCACGTATGTACATACGGGAAGGGTATCGAACGCCTACTTGCGCATACGTACGGCCAGGGCTCGTGTACATGGCTGGGTCGGAACAGAGAAACAACGTCATCGTCATGTTCATGGGGAGGCAACAGAATGCGACGTGTTCATGGGGAGGCAATGGAATGCGACATGTTCATCGGGAGGCAACGGAACGCGTGGGAGCCAACCGGCTGGGTTGGAACGAAATGCGTGGTCGTGTTCATCGGGAGGGCTTGGACGGAACATGCGATGGAAACGAGGCCTAGCGTACCGCACAATAGAGGAAACGGACCTCCTACGTTCGGAACGGGGTCCTGTTGATCGGGAGGGGTGTGGCGTATCGCAAAACGGAGGAAACGGACCTCCTACGGTCGAAATGTGGGTCCTGTTAATCGGGAGGGGTGTGGCGTACCGCAAAATGGACGAAACGGACTTGTGTTGGAGTGCTACGGTCGAAACGGGGGTCCTGTTCATCGGGAGGGGTGTGGCGTACCACAAAACAGGACTCCATGGGATACTGTTCATCTCCACCGTCGACCTCCTGCAGCCTCCACGGGTTACCGTCGACCTCCTCCAGCATCCACGGGCTCCTGTTCATCCAGCCTCCACCGTGCGCTACTCCATCAGCTACTGTTCAACCACCCCTCCACGGGCACTGTCGGTGTCAAAACCGGCGGATCTCGGGTAGGGGGTCCCGAACTGTGCGTCTAGGCGGATGGTAACGGGAGACAAGGGACATGATGTTTTTACCCAGGTTCGGGTCCTCTTGATGGAGGTAAAACCCTACTCCTGCTTGATTGATATTGATGATATGGGTAGTACAAGAGTAGATCTACCATGAGATCAGAGAGGCTAAACCCTAGAAGCTAGCCTATGGTATGATTGTTGTTCGTCCTACGGACTAAAACCCTCCGGTTTATATAGACACCGGAGAGGGCTAGGGTTACACAGAGTCGGTTATAATGGTAGGAGATCTACATATCCGTATCGCCAAGCTTGCCTTCCACGCCAAGGAAAGTCCCATCCGGATACAGGACGAAGTCTTCAATCTTGTATCTTCATAGTCCAGGAGTCTGGCCAAAGGTGATAGTTCGGCTATCCGGACACCCCCTAATCCAGGACTCCCTCAGTAGCCCCTGAACCAGGCTTCAATGACGACGAATCCGGTGCGCATATTGTCTTCGGCATCGCAAGGAGGGTTCCTCCTTCGAATACTTCACAGAAGATTTTGAACACAAGGATAGTGTCCGGCTCTGCAAAATAAGTTCCACATACCACCGTAGAGAGAATATTATTCACACAAATTCAATCTGCTGACGCATTCCGTGGCGTGACATCACACTGCGGCCAAGCTTTTATTTGAATCGTTTTATTGTCCCACCTCAGCGTGTTTAGCGAGGCAGTTTCCTTGGCACGTCTTGTCAAAGCAGAGATCGTGTCCCCTTATTCCGGGATTCTCATCGATTCGGGCATGGGTAACCCAACCGCGCCATTGATTATGGCGCTTGGGAGATAAGCGAGTTTTACCAGGCTAGTGGGGATGCATAGTTTTGTCCGCCCATATAAGGGGATAAGGATCCACCCTTTACATTTACGCTTTCTTCCTCCTTTGCTTATCCATCTCCGCGCACTCGAGCTCCAACGCCCAAGCCCACACTTCCCACCTCAACCTTCTCCAACCATGTCAGGAGCGGGAGGCAAGTGGTTGGCGTCCTCCGTCGTGGAGGGGCACATCAAAAAGTTGAGGAAAGCCGGATACATGCACAACGACATTGCGCACCGGCTTCTAGACGAGGGGCAACTCGTCCCCACCCCCAGGCCTCATGAGAGGGTGGTGTTCCTCCCCCATTTCCTCCACGGACTGGGCTTCCCACTCCACCCATTTGTCCGGGGGCTCATGTTCTACTACGGCCTAGATTTCCACGATCTGGCCCCGAACTTCATCCTCAACATCTCGGCGTTTA
This sequence comes from Triticum aestivum, assembly GCF_018294505.1. Lineage (NCBI taxonomy): Eukaryota > Viridiplantae > Streptophyta > Magnoliopsida > Poales > Poaceae > Triticum > Triticum aestivum. The sequence continues at coordinate 338,208,722 of NC_057807.1, read as the reverse complement.
TCATCGTGTGCGAGGCCTTCCTCCGCATCAAGCCCCACTTTGGCTTATGGCTGAAGACCTTCAATGTCAAGCCGAAGGTGGTGGGCGGCCAGCAGGAGGAGTGCGGAGGTGCCATGGTGGGCAAGATGCCCAACGTTGTATGGCTCGAGGGCTCCTTTGTGGAAACCATCAAAGGGTGGCAATCGGGATGGTTCTACATCATCGAGCCGCATGACCCCGAATGGGCAGCGGCCCCCGAATTCCGATCTGGCATCCCCACACGGCTCACCTCCTGGAAAGAGAAGGGCCTGACATGGGATAATTCGGAAGAGGTGACCGGACTCCAAACCTATGTCCAAAACCTTTTGAACAAGAAGCTCAAGCTTGTCAATGTAGTCCAGGTCATGCTCATTCGCCGGATCCTCCCGTGCCAACACCGGGCCTTCCATTTGTGGGAGTTTGATCCTGCACAACACCAAACCTTGAGCAGGCTCTTCGACACTACGTACGAAGATGCCTGGAAGGTGCTGTTCAAGGGCGTCGAGGCTCCCGCATTTGCTACCGAAGATTGCGGATTCAGCTCGCATCGTCAAGCCAGTGAGGTAAACTATTTTACCCTTTACAAGACACTTATTTTTCATAGTTTGACTCTATGCGGGATCTAAACTCCCTTACCTTTGACAGGCCTGGTAGAAGAAGTCCGGGCAGGTTAACTGTCCGGCTCCCCAGCCAGAAGACCCAGCGGACGCCCGATTGACGGGGCTGCTGGTTCCGGACCCAGAAGAAGGCCACGGGAACTCGAAAGATTTCCCGGTGCCAGGTGTTATCGGACTCATCGTCCGATGACTCTGAGGCGGACTCCTCCCGCGAAGACGGGGAAGAGGAAAAAGAGGCCTCTCCCCTAGCGGGGGGGGGGGGGGGAGAAAAGGAAGGCCGCCCCAACTGGGGAGGCCGGAGGGTCCAAGAAGGGAAGGACCCTTCTCCCGGACTGCTCCACCAACGCCGATGACGGCGAAGAGGAATGGCCACCAAGGCCTAAGCCCCTGGCGACATCGTAAGTGTCCGGATACCAGAATAACTCATGGCATTTCGTTTGTTGTATAGAATCTCCTAACGCCGGATATAACCCTGCAGCCCGCCCAAGGACGAGCTCGACGCTTCAACGAGCGGCTCCCTGGCTTTGTCAGACATGAATAGCACTTCACTTCCGACTGCCTCCTCTCCTCGCGCTGCGGATGACGCCGAGGTGGGGTCCCAAAAGGGGCCCAGCTAGGAGGAGGAGGTCTCGGAGGCGCCACAAGGCAACCTCCCGGACTCCGGGCCTAAGGGGGATCAAACCCCAAAGGGCTCTAAGTCAGGCCCTGGGCCGGACTCCACACCGGAACCTTCAGTGGTTCCGGAGTCCGGCAGGCGACCCCTTCGTAAGAAGGGCGAGACTGCAACACCAGTGAACTCCGTCCAACCGGAGGCACCGGATAATCTGCTGGAGGCGCTTAGCAGCGCCTCCATCAACGAGGAGCACCACACTGTTATGAGTGTGGTGATCCAGAAAGTTCAGTCCGCCAAGAGCGGGCTGACCGAAGCCTGTGCCAGCCTTCTAACATGCTTTGAGGTATGTGTTTAAGATATGTAAAAATATTACCGCATAGACAGTAGCCCCTGATGCTCAGTTTGGTGTTCGGAAAGAAAAGCCGAACTAAGGATCTAAAAGATGTACGCAGGAGTCTAACATAAGCATGTCAATATGGGGAATGCAGGCTGCGCTGCTGACCTCTGCCGCACTGACTGCGGAGGTCAATGTATTGAAGCAAAGCCTCGAGCGGTCCGAGAACGAGCTCGGCCGTGCCAAAAAGCAGCTCGAGGACAAGGAAGGTAAGTAATACCTTATCTAAGTATATAAAAGACGTGGTTGCAAAAGATAGCAGGAATAACGTGAGAATTGCAGGGGCCACAAACGAGGTGGAGCCCCTGAAGGAAGCGGTGTCCAAGGCCGAAAGCAATGCGACCGCGGAGCGCACCGAGCGAGAGAAGCAGGAGGCGCGGGTGGCGGAGGTGCGGCAAGAGCTCCAAGCTCTCGTGGAAAAACACGAGAGTTTGGAGCGTGACTCAAAGACTCAAGAGTCCGAGCTCGCCTCGGCTCTTGAGAGTGCCAGAGCCGCTAAGGCCGAAGCCCAAAAAGCCCCAGGAAATTGAGGCGATGAAGAAAATAGCGGCGGGTAAGGCATTCTTTATGCAAAGCAAACACGTGAAGGTGAATTACTTGTTACTTACCCGAATCCGGAGCTCTCCAGGAGCGTTCGCAGATCTGCCTCGCAGTGTGTCCGACGCTGCCGCATTCTACCGGGCCGAGGAGGGGAGCTCGATGGAGAAGGTGTTCTGGTCTCAGTATGCTGAGGCCGGACACCCGGTGCCCTTGAGCGACCAGCTGAAGCAGCTGGTCGAGCTCCATAAGGTGGCCGAACAGGCCATGAAGGGCCTCATAGTTCGGCTGTGGCCCAAGGAAGCCGTTCCTGGGAGCTACTTCGGGCTGGTGCGGCGGCTGGTGGATGCCTGTCCATGGATTGAAGTCGTCAAGCGCTCCATCTGTATCGAAGGTGCCCGTGCTAAAGTGCACTGGGGCAAGATGGACGCTGAGAAGCTTGTGACGAACGCTCCACCACCGGGCAAGGAGTATCGCACGCCCGAGATGTATTATACGGGCGTCCTGAAGGGTGCCCTCCTTATAGCGAGTGAATGCTCCAAAGATGTTATTTTTGAGTAAACTCGCATTTGTTATCCTGTACGCTTCAAAACTTGTTCATATGCGCTAAGCAACGCTTGTGGATTTAAAATATTACCTTCTGTGCGGCCGTTTATTAAATTTGAGAGATGTCGAGTTATCGGCTTCTGTCCCCATGCCGCGAGTGCTGGGGTGTTCGGGATAAATTTGAGCGCTCTTGTTCCCATTCTTGGGTCCTTCGAGGGAGGCACTCAACGCAACGAACAAGGCAACCGGACTATAATGCTTGAACACTCTCACTTAGCCATAGAATTCTATAATTTTAAATTTTGGCGAAGCCCCTAGTATTCGGAAGACCGATTTCGGGGCGCTATCCACGGTTGGGCCGGACAAAGCCGGCTCCTCGCTCTAAGCGGCATAAGTCTTTAGGGACTCGAAGAACCTCTCGAATAGCGACTGGCTCTTGCCCTATCATGACGGTCAGTTTTAGCTTTCTCCACTCAGGTGCTCAACCCAGCTCAACCGGGGCACAATCGCAGTGGTTCTCCCAGCGCTACCTTAGCCGATATAACGGAACGTAAGGTACCAAAACATGGGAGCCGGGCAAACCCAACTATTGACCCAAGACATGATTTTGAGCCGATGTATATAATGCTATAAGTTCGGGGTGCTGCACTTGTGAAAGTGTTCGGACTTATCACACCATATTTTGGGGTACTTAAGCCTCTGGTGTATTTGGCCATACCAAAGCGTACGGATGCAACATGTCATAAATGAACATATATAGGTAAAACAAGGAATGCAATAATAGCTAAAAGCTATGCATTGTTTATATAAAAAGGTTGCGGTAAAAGCAGAACGATACAAATAGTGCGATAAGCAAGGATGGGACTATTTGACATGTCCTCCTCCAGAAGCAAGCTGCGGGATGATATGTAAAACAGGTATACTGCTTGTTATGGAGACCACCTGGACACTCGACGTAGCTTTCTGCTTCCCTGGCTGTTGCATCGTGTGTTCGGCGATTCTACTGCCGGGCAGGGCTTCTTGGTAAAGGAGTCCTGAAAGTAAGAAAAAGTATTACACAATCGGGAGCCCCTGGTGTGGTTGAGCCGCATTCTGGGCCTGCCATGGTCGTGCCCCTCCCCCTATACCCATGGTATTTCCACGGTGTAATTATGTACGTGTAGTACTGGTTTCGCAATGTCACGAGGGCTGGGGTTGGGGCCGCATTGCTACGCGTGCTCGGAACATGCCGGGCGGACATGTTGTAGATTACTCCGGGCGCGCTTGGCGGTGTTCGGACGTTTAATAGCCGGACTCGAGAATTGCCGTAAGAGGCTGCTTGGTACTTCCGCTGCAGGAGCCGCCGTGTGCTCCTCCGTTCGGAGAGAGCGTTTGGTGTTTCCGTTGACCGTAGTGACTCCTCGAGGGCCTGGCATCTTGAGCTTGAGATATGCGTAGTGCGGCACCGCATTGAACTTTGCAAATGCGGTTCGTCCGAGCAGTGCGTGATAGCTGCTGCAGAACGGGACTATGTCAAAGATTAACTCCTCGCTTCGGAAATTATCCGGAGATCCGAAGACCACTTCAAGTGTAACTGAGCCTGTACAGTTGGCCTCTACACCTGGTATGGCGCCTTTAAAGGTCGTCTTTGTGGGTTTAATCCTTGAGGGGTCTATGCCCATTTTGCGCATTGTGTCCTGATAAAGCAGGTTCAGGGTGCTGCCGCTGTCCATCAGGACTCTAGTGAGGTGAAATCCGTCAATGATTGGGTCTAGAACCAATGCGGGCGAATCCGCCGTGGCGGATGCTAGTGGACTGGTCCCTTCAATCAAAAGTGTCGGATTTTGGGTTCCGGCAGACCCTCTGGATTCGAACACTGGGGTGCGCGCGGAGATTTCGCCCACTACCTACCTGCACCTCACCGCCTCACTATGATCTAAGCAATCAAAGGAACAACACAAGAGACACAGAGTTTATACTGGTTCGGGCCACCATTGTGGTGTAATACCCTACTCCAGTGTGTGGTGTGGTGGATTGCCTCTTGGGCTGATGATGAATAATACAAGGAAGAACAGCCTTGCAAGGGTCTGTTCTTGGCTGGTGCGATCAACTACTAGGGGGTGTTCAGTCGCTCTCTGGATCCGATCTCCTGGTGATGACCCGATGCCTCTACCTTGTGGGTGGCTAGTCCTATTTATAGGCAAAGGCCCTGGGCCTCTTCCCAAATATTGAGCGGGAAGGGCGCCAACAATTCACCATTTTGAAGGGGAACATCTAGTACACTTATCCTAACTAAAGTTGGTCCTCGCCTGCCAAAGGCTCTGGTGGTGATGCCGGCGTGGGCTCCACGATGACCTCCATCCTGCCGTTCTGCTGGTCTTGGTCTTGTTGCACCGAAATGGCTGCCTTTGCTTGATACTCTCGCCTGCGCTTGCTCCCTTTGCACCAAAGAGGAAAGAAGGACATTGTGCGGGCTGGCGCCCGCCTGGCGCCCTTAGTCGTCATGGCTTGCGTCATGGGCACCTCGTGAGGTACCCCGCCTTGATCTCTCCACCTCCTCGCGAGCCAGCCTGATGAGGTCGTGCCTGAGGAGGCTTCCTGTCGTCCCCCCCGTGAGGCTTGGCCCCTCGCGAGGGTCTTGAGCTCATGCTGATGAAGATGGGCCGTGTTGGGCCACCCCTTGAGCCACGCCACAGGCCACCACTACTAGGAAAAGGGCTATAGATGGAAATGACACTAATGGCGCACCAGACATGTGGTGCGCCATTAGTATATACTAATGGCGGACCACCTTCTGATGTGCCATTAGTGTTGAAACTACTAATGGCGCACCCTGCCCACGGTGCGCCATTAGTACCAATTTTTTTTTTGAACTAGTGCGCCTGTCCAAACATACTAATGGCGCATTGTGGGTGTGGTGCGCCATTACTAGTTAAACTAGTAATGGCGCACCATGCCACGGTGCGCCATTAGTAACCTTGGCCACCACTTCCACCGAATGCACCCCCCTGGATCGCCTTTTCAGTTTTTAAAAAAAATAAAAGAAAATGATAAAAATGTCAAAAAAATAAAAGAAAATAAGTTTCCCATGTGATATGTGGCCTAGTTGTTGGGAAAATTTGCAAATATGAATTTTGACTTCATTTGCAAAATCTCGCGAGAATTTGTAAAAATGGGCATAACTTTTGCATACTAACTCGGATGAAAAAGTTTTTTATATGAAAAATCATCTACTCTAAAAGTTACATCCAAATTTAACGGGGGGAACCCCGTTAAACATTTTCAAAATCCTCAAAAACCTAACAGAAAAAAAGATACGGGGCTTTTAAGATCTAGAGAGGCAAAAAAATCAAAAAAATTCAACTAATGGCGCACCCTGCCCATGGTGCGCCATTACTATCTTCCCGCCTTCAAAATTCAAAATAAGTCAAAAAATAAAAAAAAGTTACTAATGGCGCACCTGACCATGGTGCGCCATTAGTATCTTCCCTCCTTCAAAATTCAAAATAAGTCAAAAAAATAAAAAAACAATTACTAATGGCGCACCTGCCCGTGGTGCGCCATTAGTATCTTCCCGCCTTCAAAATTCAAAATAAATCAAAAAATAAAAAAATTTACTAATGGCGCACCTGCCCGCGGTGCGCCATTAGTATGCCGTATATATGGCTGGTCCTCTCCTCCTCTCTTCATTTCATCTTCCCTTCTCTCCTCCACCATACTTCTCCTCTCCGGTGACCTCCTCCTCCTCTCCGGCGACCTCCTCCTCCCTCCTCCCTCCTCCCCTCCCCTCCCCTCCCCTCCCCTCATGGTTTCTTCTCCCTCCTCTCCGGCGACCTCCTCCTCCCTCCTCCCTCCTCCCCTCCCCTCCCCTCCCCCCTCCCCTCCCCTCATGGTTTCTTCTCCCTCCTCTCCGGTGAGCTCCTCCTCCCTCCTCTCCGGTGAGCTCCTCCTCCCTCCTCTCTGGTGAGCTCCTCCTCCCTCCTCTCCGGTGAGCTCCTCCTCCCTCCTCTCCCTCCTCCCTCCTCTCCGGTGAGGCAAAAAATCCCCTCCTCTCCGGTGAGCTCCTCCTCCCTCCTCTCCGGTGAGCTCCTCCTCCCTCCTCTCCGGTGAGCTCCTCCCATCCCCTCATGGTTTCTCCTTCCTCCTCTCCAGCGACCTCCTCCTCCTCCTCTCCGGCAAAAGACCATGGCAACAAGATCCAAAAACAGGAACAAAATTTGAGAATATTGTCGTGCCAAAAAACAAGCAAAAAAAAACGAGCAAAAAATGGGCAAAAAATCACGATCCAGATCTAGATTCAAAATGGCGCATCACTAATGGCGCATCACAGGACAGTGCGCCATTAGTATGCCGCGGTTACTAATGGTGCATCCAGTTGTGGTGCAGAATATTGTCGTGCCAAAGCACCTGGGTATACATGGCCCCTGGGAGGCATACTAATGGTGCACCGTGGCCTATACTAATGGCGCACCAGTGGTGCGCCATTAGTATACCAGATACTAATGGCGCACCACTGGTGCGCCATTAGTAAAAATTACTAATGGCGTGCTAGTAATGGCGCACCGGTGATGCGCCATTAATGGCCAAATTAGGTGCGCCATTAGTAGCGGTTTTTCTAGTAGTGCACAGGCAGGCAAGTCTGGGGACCCCCGTTCCCAGAACACCGACAAAAAGTGATCGGGCAAGAGGACCACGGGTTGAACTTTGGGGCGACTGGCTCCATCGCATACACGTCCCTTAGTGCATGCTTCCGCTCCCTTTTGGGTATGTGGTTGCGTATATCATGTTCACTGTCCGCACTTGTAGGGGGAAGCCCGTCTGTCCTCTATGTTCGGCGGCCGGGGTTCCTCCTCGTCATCGCTATGCAGCCCCTTGTCATTGTTTTCGGCATGTAACTTGCCTGCCTTCTTGAACACCCAACAATCCCTGTTGGTGTGGTTGGCTGGTTTTTCGGGGGTGCCGTGTATCTGGCACGAGCGATCGAGTATTCGGTCCAAATTGGATGGGCCCGGCGTATTTCTTTTGAATGGCTTTTTCCGCTGACCGGTTTTAGAGCCTCTGAAGCCGGCGTTGACTGCCGTATCCTCAGCATTATCGCCGTTAATGCGGCGCTTGTGCTTGTTGCGATGCGACCTGCCATTGTTATCCTTGGTATCCGAATTACCAGGGCTTTTGGTCATGTTGTTACTACGAGCTAGCCAGCTGTCTTCTCCCGCGCAAAAGCGGGTCATGAGTGTTGTGAGGGCTGCCATGGATTTTGACTTTTCCTGTCCTAGGTGCCGGGCAAGCCACTCGTCGCGGATGTTATGTTTGAAAGCTGCAAGGGCCTCTGCATCCGGACAGTCGACGATTTGATTTTTCTTGGTTAGGAACCGTGTCCAGAATTGTCTGGTCGATTCTTCTGACTACTGAATTATGTGGCTTAGGTCATCGGCGTCTAGTGGTCGCACATAGGTGCCCTGGAAATTGTCGAGGAATGCGGATTCCAGGTCTTCCCAACTACCAATTGACTCTGCTGGCAGGCTGTTAAGCCAATGCCGAGCTGGTCCTTTGAGCTTGAGTGGGAGGTATTTGATGGCGTGTAGATCATCACCGCGGGCCATGTGGATATGAAGGAGATAGTCCTCGATCCAGACCGCAGGATCTGTTGTGCCATCGTAAGATTCAATGTTTACGGGTTTGAAACCCTCAGGGATTTGATGATCCATTACTTCGTCTCTGAAGCATAGTGGGTGTGCGGCGCCCCTGTACTGGGCTATATCACGACGTAGCTCAAATGAGCTTTGTCTGCTGTGTTCGGCTCGGACGGATTTACTGTATCCGGCATGACGGTTATCGTCACGTGTAGTGAGGCTCCCACACGTTCCATAGATCGATCTTGTTTGCCTTGCCTTGTCCTCCAATATATCTCGCAGGTCTGGCGCATTACCTCGTGCCTTGGTACTTTTTGAGCGATGCCGGGGTGCGGCTTGAGTGGAGGGCCGAGAGGCCTCTCTATCGCGGCCACGAGGTGGCCGGTCGGCCGCATCATGCGCTGGTGATGTAGGTTTGGGTGCTTCCTCCTCTAATCGGGGTAGCAGCCTGAGTTTTGGGTAGCTCTTGGAGGGGCGTTCGAGTTCATACTCTTCGGCCGCAAGGACTTCAGTCCATCTGTCAGCCAGCAAGTCTTGATCAGCTCTAAGCTGCTGCTGCTTTTTCTTGAGGCTGCTTGCCCTGGCCATAAGCCTGCGTTTGAAACATTCCTGTTCGACGGGATCCTCAGGCACGACGAATTCGTCATCGTCGAGGCTTGCCTCGTCTTCGGAGGGAGGCATGTAATTATCGTCCTCTACCTCTCTGTCTGCCGCTCTCTCATGAGGGTTGGCTTCTTCATCCTCCTGTGCTGAATCCTGCCGGAGGGGGTTGTCTTCGGCACTTTTCGAGGTGTTATTGTCTCCCGTGCCGGAATCATCGCTTTTGCTGTGGCAGGATTTAGAGCGGCGCCGCTGACGCCGACGCTTAGGCTGTTTCTTGGAGGGGTCATCCTCTGTTGCTCCATCGCCGTTCCCATCTTTTGGGATGTCCACCATGTAGATGTCGTATGACGAGGTGGACTTCCAGTGCCCTGTAGGTGTTGGTTCTTGGTTGTCTCCTGCATCTTCGTCCATACCGTTGATGTCTTCGGAGTCGAAGTCGAGCATGTCGGTTAAATCATCGACAGTGGCTACGAAGTGGGTGGTGGGTGGGGTTTGAATTTCTTTGTCGTCCGCTTCCCAACCTTCCCGGCCATAGTCCAGCCAGGGCTCTCCTGATAGAGAGAGAGACTTTAGTGAATTCAAGATGTCGCTAAATGGCGAGTGCTGAAAGATGTCCGCAGCGGTGAACTCCATGACCTACGCCCAACCGGGTTTGATTGGCAGGGGCGCGGAAGGTCCGGAGTCCGGAGAGGAGTCCGGTACCTTGGAGTTACGAGCCTTGCAAAGGACATGGATAGTATTCGGCTCAATCGCCGTGGAGATCGCAACCCCCGAGGCGGTGTCCAACCACCCGTCCTTGGTCGGCGCAGTCGGCTCCGAACTAAGGGTCGGAGCGGACACTTGTGCGGCCTCCAGGGCACTGTCCGGCGGCAGAGCTAGATCGTGCCCATCGTGACAGTGCGGCGCGCTTGGCTGTGGCTCGAACCCGACGAAGATCAAGTCTCCGCGGACGTCGGCCATATAGTTCAAACTTCCAAATCTGACCTGGCGGCCAGGGGCGTAGCTTTCGATCTGCTCGAGATGGCCAAGCGAATTGGCCCGCAGTGCAAAGCCGCCGAATACGAAGATCTGTTCGGGCAGAAAAGCCTCACCCTGGACCGCATCGTTGTTGATGATCGGAGGAGCCATCGGGCCTAAAGATGACGACACAGAGGAACTCTCAATGAAAGCACCAATGTCGGTGTCAAAACTGGCGGATCTCGGGTAGGGGGTCCCGAACTGTGCGTCTAGGCAGATGGTAACAGGAGACAAGGGACACGATGTTTTTACCCAGGTTCGGGCCCTCTCGATGGAGGTAAAACCCTACTCCTGCTTGATTGATATTGATGATATGGGTAGTACAAGAGTAGATCTACCACGAGATCAAAGAGGCTAAACCCTAGAAGCTAGCCTATGGTATGATTGTTGTTCGTCCTATGGACTAAAACCCTCTGGTTTATATAGACACCGGAGAGGGCTAGGGTTACACAGAGTCGGTTACAATGGTAGGAGATCTACATATCCGCATCGCCAAGCTTGCCTTCCACGCCAAGGAAAGTCCCATCCGGATACAGGACGAAGTCTTCAATCTTGTATCTTCATAGTCCAGGAGTCCGGCCAAAGGTGATAGTTCGGCTACCCGGACACCCTCTAATCCAGGACACCTTCAGGCACCCCTCCACCATCTACTGTTCATCTAGCCCTCCACACCACGGGGTCCTATTCAACTACCCCTCCACGGCCACCCTCCACCGTCTACTGTTCATCCAACCCTCCACACCATGGGGTCCTGTTCATCCAGAGGCAACGCCACCACTCACTGTTCATCCAACCCCCCTCGCAACGCTCACTGTTCATCCAATCAATCGACTTCAGTTAGCAACAGTAGCGAAGGAATCGCTCGATCGGGTTCAGTTAACAGCCATCGAACAATCAGACGGGTTCAGTAACGCGTAGCCTGCAGTGCAATCGCTCGGGTTCAGTTAGAGCCCAACGCCTCACTTGGGTTCAGTTAGAGCCATCGCCTCGCACGTGTACGAGAGAAACGCACATTTCTCGGCCCCCGACCTCCCACCGTAACCGGCAACTCCTCGAAATTTTCCTCCCCCTCGCTTCTTACATGATTTTTTCCGTCATGGACGGCCCAAAGTATGTCATGCAGCTACGTCTCCATCCCGCCTAGGATGAAAAGCCCATTTTCTGTCATGATTTTTTGTCATAGAAGTAGGAGCCCACCACATCTATGATGATACCGGGTTTTGTCACAATTATCGTCATAGAAGTATCATATGTATGATAGAAAAAATTTCGTTCGGCCCAAAATGTCACGGATGTGTCTTTTTTTGTAGTGTTAAGAGCCTTGAACTCCTCCTTGTGGTGACAATTTTGCTCACTTCTTTGCTTAGCTGGTTGCTTCCAGTTACAGATCCTACTATAGGATCTGGTGCATACTTGAGCCTCATCTTGGCTGGTGACATCCCTCTGTCAGCTGCCTTTTTGTAGTTCTTTCTTTGGATACAATTGAAATGAGAACATTAAATGAAGCAAAAAGGAAATGAGAACATTAAATGATGCAAAAATTGAAATGAGAACATCTGTAGCAATTACACCTTACAGCTGATGACATTGTTGGTGCACCTGTAGCAATGGCAGCATCACATTCAACCTCTTTAGCATTTTCAGCATCAGTTTCCACCTCTATAGCATCTTCAGCATCAGTTTCCACCTCTGTAGCATTTTCAGCATCAGTTTTAGCATCTAAAGGTTCATCTGTTGCATTTTCAGCCCCCCAGTGCTCTTCTTCCCCAAAAGCTGGGTCAATGGATTCCTTGCAGTGAGTGGCACGATGGCCAAGCCTTCCACACCTGCCACATTTCTTTCTCCTTCCTCCAAGTCCTTTTTCCTTAGATTTTGCCCAAATTCTTGTCTTCTTAGGTCTACCAGGGACCCTGTTTTGCAATGGAGCAGACAATTTAAACCCAGGGTCCACCACATCCCACTGTTGTTTGCCCCCCCATTGCAGGCAAATTTTCAGCATAAGTAGCATTGAACCTAGCAACAAAAAGGTACTCATGTACATACTGATCAATCTCACTTACCGGGCCTCTCATTGAAGTAATAAAATACAAAGCATGTATGCAAGGCTGTCTAGTTAACTGCCACTTTCTACAACTGCAATTCCTAGTTTCCAAATTTACCGGATATCTCCACTCTCTCTTTTCTTTGTCAACTGTTGTGATCCCTGCCTCATATGTGCATCTTTTCACTATCTCCATATCAAGGTCCTTAGATTTTGCATGAAGCATTTTCATGACTTTGGGGATTATGATGTGGCCAATGAATGTAGCAGCTGCAATATGTTGTCTGAGATCAAACTTTTCCATTATAAATTGTCTTATTTTGTCTAGCAAGTCCACAATGTGTACACCCTTCCATTTTCTAATCTTTAAATTGAAGGACTCAGCTAGATTGTTATTAACAAAATCTATTTTGCACACTTCATTGAACAGTGACCTTGCCCATAGCTTGGTGTGATGCTCCTCTAAGTACTCTTTCACACCAGCCTTACTGTGCAACTACCTAAGATAGTAGTTGTGTTTCTTTATGCTGTATGTCAATGAGGAGGGCCATAAATTTTCATCAAAGAATTTTCCTCTAAACTTTTTTGTGAAATTTGCAGCCAAATGCCTCATGCATTCTCTATGCTCCACACCTAGGAACACAGCTTCCACTACAGTCTCCAGGCCTTTGCATGCATCAGTGTGGATAACAAGACCTGGTAGGTGTCCTATAAGCTCTCGTAAATTCCGGAAAAACCAAGTCCAACTCTCTATATTTTCACCCTCTACAACTCCATATGCAACTGGGAAGATGTAGCTGCAAGCATCCACAGGACATGCACTAACTATTTGCCCTCTAAATCTACCATTCAATGCAGTGGTATCTACTGCAATATAAGGCCTACACCCATTCAAAAACCCTTGCCAGCATGCTTTGAAAGAAACAAATACTCTTCTAAAGAACTCTTTCTGTCTACTCTTCCCATTCAGTTTGTACTGTACTGCGTGTTTATCAATGCTAACTACACTACCAGGAGATGCTTTCTCCACTTCTGCCTTGAAGGTATACAATAACTTAAAAGAGTCAACGCACTTACCATAGATATTGTCAAGTGCCATTTGCTTCCCATAGAAAACTCTCATATATGGAACTGCTAGGCCATACTTCTTCTTCAATTTTTTCTGCAATTCTGTTTGTCCCACTTCTGAATCCTCTAAAATACAGGTCTTCACAGCATCAACAACCCATCTAATCTTAGCTGACCTCAATCTTTTCCTCCTGTTCACACTGGGACATGTATGCGCAGTTTTGTTCACTTTAACCTGCATTCATGATAGTTCAGAAACATGTCAGAACCTATGTGCTGCAACAAACAAACAAAATACAGTATCAATGCTGCTAACTACAAATGCACTATTAGTTGCTATATTTAATACCTGAAACAGTGTGCTATGTCTCATTAAGGAGGCATGCATCCTCCATTGACACCTCTTATAAGCACAATGCACTGTCAACCTAGTAATGTCACTCTTTTCTATCACAAATTCACTTTGAGTCTTTATTGAGAAGGTTGCAAGGGCATTTCTACAGTCTAAAGCACTGAAAAATATTGTTCCCTCTTTCAAAGAAGGATCATCACTTTGTATTGCACATCTGGTCTTTCCTCATCAGATGTTTCAGAGTACCCCATGTCATTATAATCCTCTTTCTCATCTTCACCTGCCTCACCAAACATGCCTTCAGGGGGTGGAACATAATCTTCCCCCTCATCATCTTTCTCCTTGCCCTTCTTCCTTGTTACAAACTGTGGGAACAACCTTTCATCCTCATCATCACTTGGCCAATCATCTTGTAGTCCCTCTTTAGTGTAGGGGTCACCTGAATCTTTATTATGAGAGGGACCTGCATGCCTAGGAACTTCTACAGTAGGTGTTCCTGGTGCCTGCATGGAACTGCTGCCTCCACTATGAGTTGTTGTTTTTCTGCCCCTTGATTGGCTAGTTCTACCTTTACCTGTAGACCTAGACTGAGATCTTGTTCCTCTGCTCTCTGGCTCTCCTCTCTCCCTTTGTATGACACTGATTTCTAGTTTAGCAGGGAAAGAATCATGTATTGCAAACATGATACCAAGCTCATCATCACACTGGACAGGGACCCATGCTGATTTTTCAATGTCCCAGTATCTGAATTCCATTGCATCGTATAGACCCCATGGATATTTAGCACATATGGCAGATCTAAACTGATTGAAAGTCCATTGATTGTCAGCAACAAAAGGAAAAGAGAATCCTGTGTTGGATGCTTTTGTGCCAGCACTAGCTAGAAGTGTGGTTTCCATTCTACAATCCATCCCAACTGCTCTATCGGGGTCCATCCTATGATGACCATAGAAAACAAAGACAGATCCCAACGCCATGAGCACTATGAACTAGGTCAACAAATTAAACTACAAGAACAAATCGAACTACAAATGGCATGAGACTGCAACAGATTACAAGAGAAACTTGCCCCGCCAGAGCATTCTTCTATAGCTGCGGTGTGCTCCCTCGTTCGTCGCAGCCGCAACTGCTATCCCCATCCATCCCGTTGCCTGTGTCTCCTCGCCTGTGTCTCCTTCACGCTGTAGCAGAGTGGGACACAGAGTCAAATCTGAAGCTCCACCGTGGCCTCCATCAGTAGATCGAGCCTTAGGAGTTGGGATCGAGCGAATCGAGCGAGCTAGGGTTAGGGTTACGGCGGGAGGCGATTTGGGGGATAAAGAGAGAGCGTGCGGCTTGGGTGAGAGAATGGGAGGGGGAGAGAGTGAACCGGTGACCTGGGCCCAGGTGTAAGGACGAAGGGGAAAAATGTCAAAGAAATGGCCGCTTACCAGTCAAACAACCTTGACTGGACGGAAACGGCATGAAGGGCAATTCTATAAGGGAACATGACGGCGGAGGGGCATTTCTGAACAGGCTTTCGAATTAGGGGCAAATGTGAGTAGTGGGTTCGAGTTAGGGACACAGATGTAAAAGACCCAAAAACCTTGGTCCATGGCAAGGGGCGCGAGGTGGGGAACGAGACCACCGGTCGGAATCCGAGGAGAGCAGCCGGAGATGGAGATCCGGCGAGGGCCTCCGACGCCATTCTTGGGCAAGAGAGAGAGAGAGAGAGAGAGAGAGAGAGAGAGAGAGAGAGAGAGATACAGGGTGGGGAATAGAGATGAATGGGTATGGGGGAGTTAGAACTCCCCCTACCCTGCTCTTAACCCCCACCCGCTCGCGTGGGCGCGGTAGTACCGCGGGTCATCGCGGTAGTACTGCCCTGGCGGAAGTACCGCACGCTGGGCGGTAGTACCGCTCTTCCATCGGCAGTAAAAAATTACTGCCACGATGGAAGCGGTAGTACCATGCCCCTGGGAAGCACCTGTGCACGCACAGTGCCAGCAACACCTGCGGTAGTACCGTGGCTCACCACGGTAGTACCATAACCCCAAGATAGTGCAAGTTTCACACGAGAGAGAAACAACAATTGCAAGACAACCTTCAAGGTGCCGAACAGCCAAGAAGCAAGCGTAAACGATGACACAAACATGGCACAGAGAAAAAGAAAGCACAAGACAACAAAGACCAACACACTAACCACAACTCTCAGGAAGAGAGGGCGGTGGCCAAAGCCACCTATGTATGAGTCACTTGGTATGGCACCGTGAAGAATTATCCTTGGGCCCATGACCGAGACTCGTCTTTGAAGCACAAATACCATCAAAAATGGCTAATGTGAAAGAGTTTGATCAATTTATGCATAATGGGGGGAGGGAAAGTTCATTATGAGAACACCACTCCCCCCATGTCCATGCCTACACCTAGAAAAGATAGCATGATGAGTATGGTAAGGTGTGCAAGGGTTCAAACCACATTGCTCGAATCAATGATATTTAGCTCATGCCTTAACTCGTGAAATATTGCTTCATCCAAGGGCTTCATGAAAATATCTGCAAGGTTATCATGAGTGTTGACATACTTGAGCTTGATCTCCCCTCGCCTAATGTGATCCCGGATGAAGTGATACCGAATCTCAATATGCTTTGTCTTGAAGTGTTGCACCGGGTTGAGAGAGATCTTGATGGCACTTTCATTGTCACACTAAAGAGGCACTTCGTAACAAATGACACCGTAATCCTTCAAAGTTTGCCTCATCCATAGGAGTTGAGCACAACAACTACCGGCAGCCACATACTCCGCTTCGGTGGATGAGAGAGATACACAACTTTGCTTCTTGGAAGACCAACTCACTAAAGAGCAACCAAGTAATTGGCACCCTCCGGAGGTGGACTTCCTATCCACTTTGTCTCCCGCCCAATCTGAATCTGTATAGCCCAAAAGATCAAAGCTGGCTCCTCTTGGGCACCATAAGCCAAAGTTTGGGGTATGAGCCAAATATGGAAAGATTCTCTTGACCGCCACAAAGTGGCTTTCCTTAGGTGTGGCTTGAAACCATGCACAAATTCCCACACTCAACATGATATCCGGTCTTGATGCACAAATGTAAAGCAAGGATCCAATCATGGAGCGATATACCTTTTGATCCACCGCTTTACCATTGGGATCAATGTCAAGGTGGCATTTGACAGGCATTGGAGTGGAGGCCAGCTTGACATCACTTAGCTTGAATCTCTTGAGCATGTCTTGAGTGTATTTGGCTTGGTGGATGAAGGTTCCTTCTCGTCTTTGCTTGATATCGAACCTAAGAAAGAACTTCAACTCTCCCATCATAGACATTTTGAACTTTGAGGTCATGAGAGCGGCAAATTCATCATTGAAAGCTTTGTTAGGGGAACCAAAGATGATATCATCAACATATAGTTGGCACACAAACAACTCCCCTTTGACCTTCTTAGTAAAAAGAGTGGGGTCGATTTTCCTAATTTCGAACCCACGATCTTGTAACAACTCAGTAAGATGCTCATACCACGCATGTGGGGCTTGTTTAAGGCCATAGAGCGCCTTGTTGAGTTGGTACACATGATCGGGGAAATAGGCATCCTCGAACCTGGGGGGTTGTTTGACATATACCAACTCATTAATGGGACCATTAAGAAAAGAACTCTTCACATCCATTTGTTGCAACTTGAAATTATGATGAGAAGCATAAGCAATCAACAAACGAATAGATTCAAGGCAATCAATGGGAGCAAAGGTTTCATCGTAGTCGATACCCTCGACTTGGGAGTAGCCTTGTGCTACCAAACGAGCCTTGTTGCGAACAATGATCCCATGAGCATCTTTCTTGTTCTTGAATATCCACTTGGCTCCAATGACACTATGATTCCTGGTTGGCCTTGGCACTAATTTCCACACTTAGTTATGCTCGAAGTTGTTGAGTTCTTCATGCATAGCATTGAGCCAATCTGGGTCCTCAAGCGCCTCATAGACCTTTTGGGGTTCGACACAAGAAAAAAACGCGTGATGTTCACAATAGTTTGCTAATTGTCTACGAGTGCTTACCCCCTTTCTTAGGCTTCCAACCACATTCTCCATGAGATGACCTTTGGTAGTGAGCCTGGAAGCGATCTTCGCAGCACGACGCTCTAATTCCTCCTTAGATGTGAAAAGAGGAGGGGTAACTTGATCATCTTGAGCGCCGTCTTGAGCTTGTTCTTGATCTTGAGCTTGCTCTTGATCTTGAACTTTATCAAAGGGGAGAACTTGACCTTGGGCATCATTTGGTGGTTCACCACCATCTTGAGGTTGATCTTTCCCTTGATCTTGTTCACGAGGTTGAGGGCCTTCACTTTGTTCTTAGGAAGCGTGTGGGTCTTGGGTTGGTGATGGCTCCACTTGAGTGGAGCATTGTCCTTCTCCTTCGGCCACAAGGGGTTCCTCAATGGGTAGGATATGACCAACACCCATTCTTCTTATGGCTTGGGGAGGAATTTCATCACCTACATCACAAGAACCACTTTACTCCACTTGGGTGCCGTTATTCTTATCAAACTCCACGTTACACGTCTCCTCAATGAGTCCGGTGGACTTGTTGAGGACACGGTAAGCATGAGAGTTTGTAGCATAACCAACAAATATGCCCTCATGAGCTCTAGCCTCAAATTTAGACAAACGAACACCTTTCTTGAGAATGAAACACTTACACCCGAACACCCAGAAGTACTTGAGGTTGGGCTTGTTACTGGTAAGTATTTCATAAGGAGTCTTGTTCAAGCCTTTGCGGAGATAGAGCTGATTGGATGCATGACATGCCGTGTTGATGGCTTCGGCCCAAAAGTTGTATGGAGACTTTAACTCCGCCATCATGGTCCTTGCCGCATCCATCAACGTCCGGTTCTTCCTCTCTGCGACACCATTTTGTTGGGGGTGTATGGTGCAGAATATTGATGCTTGATCCCCTCATCACTAAGAAACTCATCTAAGGTGTAGTTCTTGAACTCGGTGCCGTTGTCACTCCTTATTTTCAAGATCTTTGAATCATGTTGACGTTGAGCTTCATTTCCAAAGTCGATGACGGTTTGTTGAGTATCACTCTTCCTCTTGAAGAAATATACCCAAGTGTATCTTGAATAATCATCCACAATCACCAAGTAATACTTTCTACCCCCAAGACTATCAAAGTATGGAGTCCCAAAGAGATCCATGTGAAGGATCTCCAAGGGTCTCTTCAAGTAGATGATAGTTGTGGGAGGGTGAGCCTTCTCATGAAGTTTTCCTTCAATACAAGCACTGCAAGCACGATCTTTGGCAAAACTAACATTTGTTAGTCCACGGACATGGTCCCCCTTGAGAAGACTTTGCAAAGATCTCATATTGACGTGGGCTAAATGGCGATCCCAAAGCCATCCCACATCAACTTTAGCCATTAGGCATGTCACGGTCTTAGTGGGTCGCTCCAAAAAGTTAATCACATAAAGACCATTCTCGACATGCCCAACAAAGGCTACTTTAAGAGTCTTGCTCCACAAGAGGGCCACGGTATCAATACCAAAGAAAGTGGCAAAGCCCATGAGTGCAAGTTGACGAATGAAAAGTATATTGTAAGCAAGGGACCCAACAAGCATGACTTTCTCAATCGTGAGATCATGAGAAATGACAACCTTGCCAAGACCCAATACCTTAGAGGACGAGGCATCACCCCAGTCGATGTTGGTGGGAATAGATGGAATCTTGTGCATGTCCACCACCAAGTCCTTGCGTCCGGTTGATTTGTGGCTCCACTATCGAGCAACCATGATCTCCCACCGGAAGCAAACACCTACAAGAGATCAATGCTTGTTTTTAGGTACCCATTTTGTAATGGGTCCTTCGATGTTAGTAACAAGGGTCTTAGGAACCCAAATAGACCATTCAATGTACTCATAAGTAGAACCAACAAATTTAGCATAACCATGCCCATCACTAGCACAGCACAACACATAATAAGGGTTAAAGTCGTTGGCTTTGTTGGAAGGGGTGGCATTGCCCTTTTTGACATCACCACCCTTCACATTGTTCTTCTTCTCCTTTGGAGCACCCTCTCCCTCCTTCACAAAAGTTTGCTTGAGAGGGGGAGGTCGTTTGGTCTTGTCGTCCTTCTTCTTGTTCTTGGGATTGGGTGCGAACCCAACTCCTTCTTTGGCCACAACTTCCTTTTGATTGCTCAAAAGGTCATTGAGGTTCTTCTCACCTTGTATGCACATCACAAGGACTTTCTCAATTTGCTCCTTCAACTGGGCATTCTCCTCCACAAGATGCACATGCTCACAACACGGGTTAGTAGCATTTGCATTATCAATTAATACCATATGAGGAAAAGTGGCTTTCTCCTTGGTTAGCTTCACTTGGAGTTGATCATGAGACTCCTTGAGGCTTGCATGAGCACCCTTAAAGACCTTGTTGGCCATGTCGAGTAAATCAAACTCCTCCTTGAGTCTAGCATGGTCAACCCCAAGTTTAGCCTTCTCGGAGCTTAGCACATGAGATACAACAAGAGCATGACCAAGATCTTTCTTTAATTTAGCATGGTCATCGCTGTGTGACTCCTCAACAGTCAAACTGTGCACACGCTCTTCCTCAAGAGCATTAGAAAGATCTGATATCTCATCGGCATAGTCACGACTATGACCTTCCATCTTAGAGATGGTTTCCTCATGAGCCTCGATCATATCATTGGCTTCACCAAGTTGTTCCAAGAGAGCAACTAAGTGCTTCTTGGATTTTCCCTTGAGCTTACTCATAAAAGACTCAAATTCATTTACCTCCTCATTAGACCCTCACTTTCATCAATGCAATCTATCAAGGAGGGAGTATTAATGATGGTGGTTTATATGTTGGGGGTTACCTTGTTGGTGGCTTTAGCCATGAGGCACTTGGCGGTGATGTTCTTGTTGGGTGAGTCGAAGAGGGATATCCGTGGAGTTGTGGCAATGGCAACGGAGGCCATGGCCACGGCTTCACTATCTTCATCATCATCATCATCCTCATGGTATTCTTCTTGAACCACCAACCCTCTGGATGGAGTATTCTTGGTGAAGTTGTTCTTGTTGGGGAAGGACTTGGCTTTGTCTTTTCGGATGAGCTTGCCACCATTGTCTTCCCGCTTCTCGTAAGGGAAATCCACAACAAATTGGCTCACATTGCCACAATTGTAACATGTTCCCACATGTTGCTTTCCCTTGAAGCCACTTGAGTTGTTCTTGTTAGAGTTGGGCCTTGTACTCTTCTTGCTCCAAAATTGCCTTGAAGCAAGAGCCATGTGATCATGATAATCATACTTAGTATCTTCGGGGTTGCTCTCATCTTCTTCCTCATCATCCTCTTCTTACACACTAACCTTGGCCTTCAAGGCAAGGTTGGGCTTCTTTGCTCTTTGAGAACGTAACACCTCATTGTTGGTGGTCTTGTCCAAGATGATCATAGCAACAAACCCATCCAACACTTCACTTGAGGACAAGGTGTGAAAGTCTGGCCTTTGACGAATGACGGAGGACATGGCCTTGTGGTAAGGCATCATGGCCTTGAGAAATTTGCGCTTGATCCAATTGTCATCCGTATCCTTGCTCCCATGATCTCGGAGTGAGACCGTGAGAGTAGTCAATCTCCGATAGAGCTCACGAGGTTCTTCATCTTCTTTCATGGCAAACTCATCGGCTTCATCTTGCACTACTTCATAGTTGGAGCGTTGAATGCTAGCGCTTCCCCTGTAAAGGGAAACAACATGCCGCCATGCATCCTTGGCCACGATGAAGGGTCAGAGATGAGCAAGATCTTCGGGTGGAATTGCATCTTGGATGATGAAGAGATCATTCTCATTGAATTGATTGTCCGCGGCTTCTTGAGGAATTAAGTTTGCTTTGGTCATGCGGATAGAAACCTTCTTCAATGATTCTCCAAAGGTTAGTATTAACATGGTTCAAATGCCTCTTAAAGCGATAAACCCAAGAATCAAAGTCCTCATTTTTGACAATCTTAGGGGAAGGACCGGCATGATTAAAATAGGTGGAAGGAATCGGTCCACCATAAGTAAGTGGAGGTTCCACATGGGAAAAGATGCCATTGCCATTTTTACCACTAGTAGAAGGAGCTTTTTTCACTAGCAGGTTCCCCCTTGTCGGAGTTAGCATCCGTCACCTTGTCAGTGGGATCACCCACTTTCATCGGCGCGGTAGATAGTTTAAGCCCTTCTAAGAATTTATTAAACATGCTTTCAACCTCTGTCATCATGGAGGTTTTCAATGTGTCCATAGCTGCATTGAATTCCTCACGAGAGACCGCGGTTCCCCCATCGGCCGTAGACGAGCTCGGTTTCACACCGGAGTGCTCCTCCCCACTGTCTATGGTGTCAATAATACTCTTCGGACGACAAAGTCCTTAATAAAGAGACGAGGCTCTGATACCAATTGAAAGGATCGATATAGTTGACTCGAGGGGGGGAGGGGTGAATAAGCAACTAACAATTTTTAGCTTTTCTTTACCAAATTAAACTTTGCATCAAAGTAGGTTGTCTAGATATGCAACTAGGTGAGCAACCTATATGATGCAACAACAACAAGCACACACGCAAGCAAGGGAAAGACCACAATAAAACTTGCACAAGTAAAGGTAAGAGATAACCAAGAGTGGAACCTATGGAGACGAGGATGTGTTACCGAAGTTCCTTCCCTTTGAGGGGAACTACGTCTCCATTGAAGCGGTGTGGAGGCACAATGCTCCCCAAGAAGCCACTAGGGCCACTGCATTCTCCTCACGTCCTCACACAATGCGAGAAGCCATGATTCCACTATTGGTGCCCTTGGAGGCAGCGACCGAACCTTTACAAACAAGGTTGGGGCTATCTCCACAACTTAATTGGAGGCTCCCAACGACACCACGAAGCTTCACCACAATGGACTATGGCTCCACGGTGACCTCAACCGTCTAGGGTGCTCAAACACCCAAGAGTAACAAGATCTGCAATGGATTAGTGGGGGGAATCAAATTTCTCTTGGTGGAAGTGTAGATCGGGGCCTTCTCAACCAATCCCGAGCAAATCAACAAGTTTGATTGGCTAGGGAGAGAGATCGGGCGAAAATGGAGCTTGGAGCAACAATGGAGCTTGGGGATGGAAGATGTAAGTCTTCTTGGAGAAGAAGACCCCTTTATATAGTGGGGGGACAATTCCACCCGTTACCCACCACTCAGCCAGCGACCCGCGGTACTACTGCAACACAGGAGCGGTACTACCGCACAGGCCTACGGTACTATCGTGGTGGCCCATGGTACTATCGTGGGCACGACAGAGCCTGGACCTAACCAAATGAGAACCGATAAGGTGCAGTAGAACCGCTGGCGCGGTACTACCGTGACCCCGTGCGGTACTACCGCAGGGCATCCACGGTCCAGGCACGGTAGGCACGGATATAAAAAATTACATCCGTGACTACCTCCGCTGAGATTTTATCGATGCAAAAATCCGACACGGTACTACCGCAACCCAGGTGCGGTACTACCGTGTAGGGTGCGGATGTAAAAAATTACATCCGCCCCTACTTCCGCTCATGCCGCTGTGCTTGGCCAGGCGGCATGGTACTACCGTGCCAGAGCACGGTACTACCGTGTGGGGCACGGATGTAAAAAATTACATCCGCCCCTACTACCGATTGCGCAGCAGCGCCAGGCCAGAGCTCACGGTACTACCGCTCAAAAGGAGCAGTACTACTGTGGGAGCCCATGGTACTACCATGCCGGAGCCCGGTACTACCGCTGGTGCCTGCGGTAGTACCGCTCTGGGGAGTAGTACTACCGCCAGCCTGAGAATAGCAACACTCGGAGTCCTTCATTTCGCAGAGACACGGTGAGACGGAGGAAACTCCAAAGAGCCAAAGGAAAGGCGGTGCAAAAGGAACGTGTACATGAGATTCCACCCAAACCTTTCCAATGCGGACCCCCTCTTAATAGTACGGCTTTCCTACGACTCAACTCCACTGAAAAGAAACATAGAGAAACACCGTCTTCAATAATCTTCGAGGGGCATCAAATCGTCTTGTGTTCAGTCATGATATATCTGAAAAGCTCAATTCACACGATTAGTCCACAAAAGCATTGTCATCAATCACAAAAACTACTAAGGGACAAGTATGCCCTTACAAAAATCCACCAGAGAAAAAAACCCAGAGCCAAAAACTTAGATAGAGGTTTAGCATCACTCGAATCTAAGTCTAGTATGCTCCACCTATTACTCTTGAGACCTGCGAACTCTCTAGATGGTTAGGTGTCAATTTCTTCAGAGGCCAAGAGTGATTGTGGTTCTAGAACAAGAAGTCTGTAAAGTTTGGAGATCACCTCATGTATCTACCCTGAGTAATCGACCTTGATTGACAAATCAATTGTCGAGGAGAATAGGGCGAAGAGAGTTTATTTTCTGTGTTAAATCAAAACCCCTCCAACTAGACATAGTCCTTTTGTAGAAGGGCGAATTGGTCTACCTAATACCTTGTCGCCATCGAGCATTACTAGTCACCTCTACCCACTTATTTACATTCGCTCAGTGATGTATAATATGTTTCAATCATGTGATTCCTTTCGATGCATTTCTTAGTTTTTGTTCACTATATTTTATTTGCTCACTATACTCTCTTTTCTTTTTCTCCGCTGCTACGTTCCGAGATTTTGAACTTTCCGAAAGAAAATTTAAAAATTCCATTCACCCTCCTCTGGTAGACATACTTCATTCCTACAATTGGTATTAGAGCAAGGTTTAACCATGTCTTCAGTGAGCTACAAGTCGCACCTCAAGATCCCCATCTTCAATGGGACGGACTATCCCTTCTAGAAGGAGAAGATGAAGATCCATCTCCCTGCAATAGATGATGATATTTGGAATGTGGTGCAAAATGGCTATGTGGTTGAAGTTCCTCAGGTTTCTACTGACCACGAGAAGAAACTAATTCAGATGGATGATCAAGCCAAAGATGAAATTGTTGGTCATCTCTCTCGTGCTCAATTTCTTTGCTATCGTTAGTGTGAAATTGTGAAGGAACTGTAGGACATTCTCGAAAAGATCAATGAGTGTGTTTCAACTCAGAAGGAAGCCCGCATTGATACCCTCTAAAAAAGTTCAACCGGTTCAAGAGAATTGACAATGAAAGTTGCTAGCAAACCTTTGATTGACTAAGTGACATTGCAAATGAGCTGCAAGGTCTCGGTGCCAAATATATCACTGATCGTGAAGTTGTGAAGAAGTTGCTCTGACCACTAGATAATTCATTTGATACTCTACTTTTGATGATTCATGAATGATCTGATTCCAAAGTTCTTGAGTTTGTTGACATCATGAAAAGGCTGAACACTCTCGAGGAACAATAAGAAGAAAAGGGAGATCTCTATGGCACAAGTCACCGAAAAAGTCACACAATCAAGGTTGTGGCTGAAATTTCTTCAGAAGACAATGCCGAAGAAGATTCTTATGACCCTTAAAGATTCAACAAGGATCTCGCACTGATCACAAAACGGTTCCATCGCTTCCGAAAGAAAAAATAGTTTAAGAGGAAAGGATCTAGCAATTCTGGCAGCTCCAAGCTAGTCTTCATGAAAACCAACTAGAGATTACAGCCGCTGAAAGGATCGAGATGGACCTAGAGGGGGTGTGAATAGGTACAATTCCAAATTTTAATTGTTACTTAACAATTTTAGGCAATAATGCGGAATATGAAAGTGAGACTTACAATTGCAAAGATGATACTAGTGCTAAGCAAGAGAGTGAATACGACAACTATGTAGACAAGCAAGCACAATATAATGTAAGTACAAGCTAAGAGGCAAGTAGGCACAAGTAGGGAGCTAGGGTTAGGAATAACCACAACTCTGAGAGACGAGGATGTATGCCGATGTTCACTTCCTTGGAGGGAAGCTACATCACCGTCTAGAGAGGTGGATGTTACCACAAAGGCACACCAACACCACGAAGGCTCACCCTATTCTCTCTTTGAGATATCACCATGAAGGCGATTCTCAACCACTAGTGGTAGACCTTGGGGTGGTCTCCAAACCCTCACAAACTTTTTAGGGGCAATCACAATGATCGATTCCTCTCCGAAGAACTCCTACCACCAAGGAGTCTCCAACCTCCAAGAGTAACAAGAACGATGGGGAAAAGCTCAAGAATTGCTCAAATCACGAATTCCTTTGGTGAGAATAAGAGGAGGGAGTGGATCTATCACTTGATTGGACAACTTCCCACAAATGCTCTCAAATCCCTTCGAGATCTAGGATTTGGTGTATGAGTTTGAGAGAGAGAGAGAGAGACTAAAATGTGGTCTAGGGTTTGCTCAAAGCGAATGGTCAACTTTTTCCCATGGAGGAAGAAGGCTATATATAGTGATGGAGCAAATATGGCCGTTGTGGTGTAAGTGCCTCTGCTAGGCTGGACATCCGGGCCAAAAGCCGGACATTCGGCATAGTGAGACGGCCCTGTGAGAACATAGAGTATAGAGGAGAACTAGAGGAGTTGAACATCCGGAGGAACACCCTGGACATCCGACGCACATGCGAAGCCTCGTACATCCGACTGAGGGCCAGACATCCGGCGTGTGCAGACACCAGAGGGAGGTAATCTTCTGTAAGTAGTAGGTCGTATTTCCGGGGTGAACCCGGACATCCGGCAGCACGTGGCCGCTTGGACATCTGGCAAAGTGCCTGATGACCCACAAGTGTAGGGGCTCTATCGTAGTCCTTTTGATAAGTAAGAGTGTCGAATCCAACGAGGAGCAGAAGGAAATGGCAAGCAGTTTTCAGTAAGGTATTATCTGCAAACACTGAAATTATCGAACAGATAGTTTTATGATAGGTTAATTCATAACAGGTAACAAGAAATGAAAGTAAATAAAGTGAAGCAAGATGGCCCAATCCTTTTTGTAGAAAGGACAAGCCTGGAGAAATTCTTATATAGAAAAAAGCGCTCCCGAGGACACATGGGAATTATCGTCAAGCTAGTTTTTATCACGCTCATATGATTCACGTTCGTTACTTTGATAATTTAATATGTGGGTGGACCGGTGCTTGGGTACTGCCCTTTCTTGGACAAGCATCCCACTTATGATTAACCCCTATTGCAAGCATCCACAACTACAAAACAAGTATTAAGGTAAACCTAACCATACCATGAAACATACAGATCCAAATCAGCCCCTTACGAAGCAACGCATAAACTAGGGTTTAAGCTTCTATCACTCTAGCAACCCATCATCTACTTATTACTTCCCAATCTCTTCGTCCAGGCCCAAACAATGGTGAAGTGTCATGTAGTCGATGTTCACATAACACCACTAGGGGAGAGGCAACATACATCTCATCAAAATATCGAACGAATACCAAATTCACATGACTATTTATAGCAAGACTTCACCCATGTCCTCAGGAACAAACATAACTACTCACAAATCATATTCATGTTCATAATCAGAGGGGTATTAGTATGCATTAAGGTTCTGAACATCTGATCTTCCACCGAATAAACCAACTAGCATCAACTACAAGGAGTAATCAACACTACTAGTGACCCACACGTACCAATCTGAGGTTTTGGGACAAAGATTGGATACAAGAGATGAACTAGGGTTTGAGAAGAGATCGTGCTAGTGAAGATGTTGATGAAGATTGACCCCCTCCCGATGAGAGGATCGATGGTGATGACGATGGCGATGATTTCCCCCTCCCGGAGGGATGTTTCCCCGGCAGAACAGCTCTGTCGGAGCCCTAGATTGGTTCCGCCAAGGTTCCGCCTCGTGGCAGGTGTTTCTTCCCTAAAGCTTGCTTATGATTTTTTCCAGGGTAAAAGACTTCATATAGCAGAAGATGGTCACCGGAGGCCTACCAGGGGGCCCACGAGGCAGGGGGGCGCGCCCAGGGGGTAGGGCGTTTCCCCACCCTTGTGGCCAGGGTGTGGGCCCCCTCTTGTACTTTCTTTGCCCAGTATTTTTTATTAATTCCAAAAATAACTTTCGTGGAGTTTCAGGACTTTTGGAGTTGTGCAGAATAGGTCTCTAATATTTGCTCCTTTTCCAGCCCAGAATTCCAGCTGTCGGCATTCCCCCTCTTCAGGTAAACCTTGTAAAATAAGAGAGAATAGGCATAAGTATTGTGACATAACATTTAATAACAGGCCATAATGCAATAAATATCGATATAAAAGCATGATGCAAAATGGACGTATCAACTCCTCCAAGCTTAGACCTCGCTTTCCCTCAAGCGGAAGCCGATAACGAAAAATATGTCCACATGTTTAGAGATAGAGGTGTCGATAAAATAAAATACGGACATGAGGGCATCATGATTATTCTTATAACAACAACATATATATATCTTGTCATATGATTTGTTAGTCTAAAGTAACAATCTATTCACAATGTCAAGTATGAATCAGAAACTTCATTGAGAACCAACAAACTATGATCTCGGTCATTGATGCAATTGCAATTTATCATAACATAGGAAAGAGTCAATATAAGAGCTTTTCAGCAAGTCCACATACTCAACTATCATTTAGACTTCCACAATTGCTAACACTCATGCAGTACTTATGGTTATGGAGTTTCAATCGAACACAAAGAAAGATAGGGGCTTATAGTGTTGCCTCCCAACCTTTTACCTCAAGGGTAATGTCGACAATAATAGTTCATGCTAACTTACATCCAATTGGATATATATATCAGGATCTTTCCAACACAAGGTGCTTGCCAAAGGATAAAATAAAAAGGAAAAGTGAAGATCACCATGACTCTTGCATAAGGTATAAGACAAAAGTAAAAGATAGGCCCTTCGCAGAGGGAAGTAGAGGTTGTCATGTGCTTTTTTGGTTGGATGCACGTAGTCTTATTACAAAAGAACGTCACTTTATATTGCCACTTGTGATAAGGACCTTTATTATGCAGTCCGTCGCTTTTATTGCTTCCATATCACAAGATCGTATAAAGCTTATTTTCTCCACACTAATAAGTCATACATATTTAGAAAGCAATTTTTATTGCATGCAACATGACAACTTACTTGAAGGATCTTACTCAATCCATAGGTAGATATGGTGGACTCTCATGGCAAAACTGGGTTTAGGGATATTTGGAAGCACAAGTAGTATCTCTACTTGGTGCAAGGAATTTGGCTAGCATGAGAGCGAAAGGCAAGCTCAACGTGTTGGATGATCCATAACAATATACTCTATTTCAGATATAAGAAAACATAAGCCATTACGTTCTCTTCCTTGTCCAACATCAACTCTTTAGCATGTCATATTTTAATGAGTGCTCACAATCATAAAAGATGTCCAAGATAGTATATTTATATGTGAAAACCTCTCTTTATTTATTATTTCCTATTAATTGCAACAATGACCAAAACTATGTTTGTCAACTCTCAACAACTTTTATTCACCATACTCTTTACATGTGAAGTCATTACTCTCCATAAGATCAATATGATCTCTTTATTTCTTTTTATTCTTTCTTTTATTTTTTATTCCCTCAAGATTATAGCAATATAGCAAAGCCCTTGACTCAACACTAATCTTGATTATATATAGCTCACGGACTCGATTACATAGAGGGATCATAAAGCAAAACTCAAAACTAAATCATACAAAAACTTTATTCTGCTAGATCAAGATATTACCAAAAGGATCAAACTAAGAAAAACGCTAAAGATAGGAGTGTGATGGTGATACGATACCGGGGCACCTCCCCCAAGCTTGGCAGTTGCCAAGGGGAGTGCCCATACCCATGTGATTATGTCTCCTTCTTCAGAGGTGATGAAGGTGGTGGTGATGATGGATAGTCGCACATCGAGCGTAAGAGTTCCTCCAGTTTGCGGATAATGCCCTTCAGTGCGGTGATATGATCCTTCAACAAAATATTTTCACGTGTGAGATACTTGTTTTGTATGCGAGCTAACTCAATCATCATGAAAGCTTCAATCGAAGTTGGGGTGAGAAGGTTGTGATGAGGTTGAAGGATGTCTTCTTCTTCTGCCGCCGGAGCTTGATCCTATCATCCTTGTTGATCTCCCCGGGTTCTTCTCTCTTCAGCTCCATCTTCATTAGCCAAGCATCGTTGCCTTCATTGTTGGAGGAGGGTGACGTCATGATGCCTGGCATTGACAAATCTGACAGAAAACAGCTTGAAACAAAGACAAAGGATATTTGCATGATACGATGGTCAAAACCTTCGGGAGATTATATAATGAATTTTTACCGACCAAAAGAAGTATCGTGTAAGAAAACAGAGTCGGGAGAGCGCACGAGGTGCCCACGAGGCAGGGGGCGCGCCCAAGGGGGGTAGGGCGTTCCCTCCACCCTCGTGGACGCCTCGTGTCCTTCCCGTACTACTTCCTATTTTCCTATTTTCTTAAATATTCCAAAACAGAGAAAAATTGCTATTAGAACTGTTTTGGAGTCGGTTTACTTACCGTACCATATACCTATTCATTTTTGGAGTTTGAAACGTTCTAGAAAGTGTCCCTTATGTATTCCTCCGGGTTTACGGTTTCAATGCCATTAGTTTCAACATTTATTGAATTACCTGAGATATAATGTTTGATTCTTTGACCGTTCACCACCTTCGGATTTGTGCCTTCGAAGTTGTTGATTTTTATGGCACCGGAACGGTAGACCTCCTCGATAACGTAAGGACCTACCCATTTAGAGAGGAGTTTTCCTACAAAAAAATCTTAAACGAGAGTTGAAAAGCAACACATAATCACCTACATAAACTCACGCTTTTGTATCCTTTTGTCATGCCATCTTTTAACTTTTTCTTTAAACAGTTTGGCATTCTCATAGGCTTGAGTTCTCCATTCATCAAGTGAGCTAATGTTAAATAACCTCTTCTCACCGACAAGTTTGAAATCATAATTGAGCTCTTTAATGGCCCAATATGCCTTATGTTCAAGTTCGAGAGGTAAGTGACATGCTTTTCCATAAAACATTTTATATGGAGACATACCCATAGGATTTTTATATGCAGTTCTATAAGCCCATAATGCATCATGAAGTTTCTTGGACCAATTCTTTCTAGATCTATTAACAGTCTTTTGCAAAATCAATTTAAGCTCTCTGTTACTCAGTTCTACTTGGCCACTAGACTGTGGGTGGTATGGAGATGCAATTCTATGATTAACATCATACTTAGCAAGCATTTTACGAAAAGCACCATGAATAAAATGTGAACCACCATCATTCATTATGTATCTAGGGACTCCCATTCTCGGAAAAATAACTTCTTTAAGCATCTTAATAGGGGTGTTATGATCAGCACTACTAGTTGGAATATCTTCTACCCACTTTGTAACGTAATCAACAACAACTAAAATATGTGTATACCCATTAGAGGAAGGAAACGGTCCCATATAATCAAAGCCCCAAACATCAAATGGTTCAATAACAATAGAATAATTCATAGGCATTTCTCGAAGTCTACTAATATTACCAATTCTTTGACATTCATCGCAAGACAAGACAAACTTACGGGCATCCTTGAAGAGAGTAGGCCAATAAAAACCGGATTGCAATACCTTATGTGCAGTTCTATCTCTGGCGTGGTGTCCTCCTAAGCCTCGGAATGACACTTGCATAGGATCTATTCCCGTTCATGCTCAGGTACACAACGTCTAATAACACCATCTACTCCTTCTTTATAAAGGTGCGGGTCATCCCGGAAGTAATGTCTTAAATCATAGAAAACCTTTTTGTTTTGCTGGTATGTGAAACTAGGTGGTATAAATTTAGCAACAATGTAATTAGCATAATCAGCATACCATGGAGCAGTATGAGAAGCATTTATGACAGCTAATTCTTCATCATGGAAGCTATCATCAATAGGTAGTGGGTCATCAAGAACATTCTCTAACCTAGACAAGTTGTCTGCAACGGGGTTCTCAGCTCCCTTTCTATAAATAATATGCAAATCAAATTCTTGTAATAGGAGAACCCATCTAATAAGTCTAGGTTTAGCATCTTTCGTTTCCATAATATATTTAATAGCAGCATGATCAGTGTGAACAGTTACTTTAGAGTCAAAGATATAAGGTCTAAACTTATCACTTGCAAATACAACTGCCAAAAATTCTTTTTCAGTAGTAGCATAATTTCTCTGGGCACTGTCTAGAGTTTTACTAGCATATTTAATAACATTTAGTTTCTTATCAACTCTTTGTCCTAGAACAACACCTACAACATAATCACTAGCATCACACATAATTTCAAAGTGTGAACTCCAATCAGGTGGCTGAACGATTGGTGCAGAAATCAAAGCTTTCTTAAGTATTTCAAATGCTTCTACACAATCATCATCAAAGACAAAAGGAATATCTTTTTGTAAGAGATTAGTCAGAGGCCTAGAAATTTAAGAGAAGTCCTTAATGAACCTCCTATAAAAAACGGCATGACCAAGGAAACTTCTTATACCTTTAATGTCCTTGGGACATGGCATCTTTTCAATAGCATCAACTTTAGCTTTATCAACCTCAATACCTCTTTCAGAATTTTTATGCCCCAAGACAATGCCTTCATTAACCATAAAGCGGCACTTCTCCCAATTCAAGACAAGACTAGTATCTTCGCATCTCTGCAAAACTCGATCAAGGTTGCTCAAGTAATCATCAAAAGAAGATCCATAAACGGAGAAATCATCCATGAAAACCTCAACAATCTTTTCACAAAAGTCAGAGAATATAGCCATCATGCATCTTTGAAAGGTAGCAGGTGCATTACATAAACCAAAAGGCATATGTCTATAAGCAAAAGTACCGAAAGGGCAAGTATAAGTGGTCTTTTCTTGATCCTCTTTTGACACAGGTATTTGAGAGAAACCAGAGTAACCATCTAGAAAGCAAAAATGTGTATGTTTGGATAATCTTTCTAGCATTTGATCAATAAAAGGTAAAGGGTAATGATCCTTTTTAGTAGCTTTATTTAATTTGTGGAAATCAATTACCATCCTATAACCTGTAACAATTCTTTGTGGGATCAATTCATCTTTATCATTAGGAACGACAGTAATACATCCCTTCTTAGGGACACAATGGACAGGACTTACCCACTGACTATCAGCAATGGGATAAACTATACCTGCCTCGAGGAGCTTTAGTATTTCTTTTCTTACCACTTCTTTCATCTTGGGATTTAACCATCGTTGGTGATCAACTACTAGTTTAGCGTCTTTCTCCAATTTTATTTTGTGTTGGCATAGAGTGGGACTAATGGCCCTAAGGTCATCAAGAGTATATCCAATAGCAGCACGGTGCTTCTTCAGAGTTTTCAATAATTTCTCCTCTTCTTGCTCTGAAAGGTTAGCACTAATAATAACAGGATATATCTTATTTTCATCAAGATAAACATATTTAAGAGTATCAGGTAGTGGTTTAAGCTCTAACACGGGATCACCCTTGGGTGGTGGAGGATCCCCTAGAATTTCAACAGGCAAGTTGTGTTTCAAAATAGGTCCCTATTTAAAGAATACTTCATCTATTTCCCTTCTTTCATTCATAAACATATCATTTTCATGGTCTAGCAAATATTGTTCTAAAGGATCATTAGGAGGCACGACAATAGAAGCAAGACCAATAATTTCATCCTTACTAGGCAATTCTTTATCATGAGGTTGTCTACGAAATTTAGCAAAATTAAACTCATGAGACATATCCCTCAAACCAATGGTAACAACATCCTTTTTGCAGTCTATCTTAGCATTAACAGTATTCAAGAAGGGTCTACAAAATATGATGGGACAAAAGTCATCTTGTGGGGAACCAAGAACAATAAAATCAGCAGGATATTTAACTTTCCCACACAAGACTTCAACATCTCTAACAATCCCAACTGGTGAAATAGTATCTCTATTGGAAAGCTTAATTGTAACATCAATCTCTTCTATTTCAGCAGGTGCAATATCATGCATAATTTCTTTGTATAAGGAATGAGGTATTGCACTAGCACTAGCACCCACATCACATAAGCCATGATAACAATGATCTCCTATTTTAACAGAAATAACAGGTATGCCTACAACAGTTCTATGTTTATTTTTAGTATCGGGTCTAGCAATTCTAGCAGCTTCTTCAAAGAAGTAAATAGCATGGCCATCAATATTATCAGCCAAGAGATCTTTAACCATAGCAATACTAGGTTCAACTTTAATTTGCTCAGGTGGTGTAGGTGTTCTAGTATTACTCTTATGAACCACAGTTGAAGCTTTAGCATGATCCTTTATCCTAACAGGGAAAGGTGGTTTCTCAATATAGGTAGTAGGAACAATAGGATCATTATAAGTGATAGTCTTTTCTTCAGCTTTAATAGGTGCAACTACTTTTACTTCAATGGGAGGATTATATTTAAACCACTTCTCCTTAGGGAGGTTAACATGAGTAGAAAATGATTCACAGAAAGAAGCTAGTATCTCAGAGTCAAGTCCATATTTAGTGCTAAATTCACGAAAAGCATCAGTATCCATAAAAGATTTAACACAATCAAACATAGGTGTCATACCTAACTCCTTACCTTCGTCGAGATCCCAATCTTCAGAGTTGCGTTTAATTCTTTCCAATAAATCCCATATGAATTCAATAGTCTTCATCATAAAAGAACCAGTACAAGAAGTATCGAGCATATAGTGATTGTTGAGAGAAAGCCGAGCATAAATTTTTTGAATAATCATTTCTCTTGAAAGCTCATGATTGGGGCATGAATATAACATTGACTTAAGCCTCCCCCAAGCTTGAGCGATGCTTTCTCCTTTGCGAGGCCAAAAATTATATATATAATTACGATCATGATGAACTAGATGGATAGGATAAAACTTCTAATGAAATTCCAATTTCAATCGGTTGTAGTTCCATGATCCCATATCATCACATAGCCTAAACCATGTCAATGCCTCTCCCTTAAAAGATAAAGGGAAGACCTTCTTCTTGATAACATCTTCGGGCATACCTGGAAGCTTGAACAATCCACAAACTTCATCCACATAGATTAGGTGTAAATAGGGATGCAATGTTCCATCTCCTGTAAAAGGATTAGCTAACAGTTTCTCTATCATACCCGAAGGAATTTCAACGTAAACATTTTCAATAGGTTCAGTGGGTTGAGGAGCAACTCTTTGCTCTACTGGTCGGGGTGAAGATACCCCGAACAAGCCCCTCAAAGGATTATGTTCCATAGTAACAAGTGACAGTAAATTCCAGCACACTATATAAATTTTTCCTTACCAAGTTCCACTTACCAAAGGCGCTTCACTCCCCGGCAACGGCACCAGAAAAGAGTCTTGATGACCCCCAAGTGTAGGGGATCTATCATAGTCCTTTCGATAAGTAAGAGTGTCGAACCCAACGAGGAGCAGAAGGAAATGACAAGCGGTTTTCAGTAAGGTATTATCTGCAAACACTGAAATTATCGGTAACAGATAGTTTTATGATAGGGTAATTCGTAACAGGTAACAAGCAATGAAAGTAAATAAAGTGCAGCAAAATGGCCCAATCCTTTTTGTAGCAAAGGACAATCCCGGAAAAATTCTTATATAGAAAAAAGCGCTCCCGAGGACACATGGAAATTATCGTCAAGCTAGTTTTTATCACTCTCATATGATTTGCGTTTGTTACTTTGATAATTTGATATGTGGGTGGACCGGTGCTTGGGTACTACCCTTTCTTGGACAAGCATCCCACTCATGATTAACCCCTACTGCAAGCATCCGCAACTACAAAAGAAGTATTAAGGTAAACCTAACCATAGCATGAAACATATGGATCCAAATCAACCCCTTACGAAGTAACACATAAACTAGGGTTTAAGCTTTTGTCACTCTAGCAACCCATCATCTAGTTACTACTTCCCAATGCCTTCCTATAGGCCCAAACAATGGTGAAGTGTCATGAAAATATCGAACGCATACCAAATTCACATGACTACTTATAGCAAGACTTCACCCATGTCCTCAGGAACAAACGTAACTACTCATAAATCATATTCATGTTCATAATCAGAGGGGTATTAATATGCATTAAGGATCTGAACATATGATCTTCCACTGAATAAACCAACTAGCATCAACTACAAGGAGTAATCAACACTACTAGTGACCCACAGGTACCAATCCGAGGTTTTGGGACAAAGATTGGATACAAGAGATGAACTAGGGTTTGAGAGGAGATGGTGCTGGTGAAGATGTTGATGGAGATTGACCCCCTTCCAACGAGAGGATAGATGGTGATGACGATGGTGATGATTTGCCCTCCCGGAGGGATGTTTCCCTGGCAGAACAGCTCCGTCGGAGCCCTAGATTGGTTCCGCCAAGGTTCCGCCTCGTGGCGGCGGTGTTTCTTCCCGAAAGCTTGCTTATGATTTTTTTCCAGGGTAAAAGACTTCATATAGCAGAAGATGGTCATCGGAGGCCTGCCAGGGGGCCCACGAGGCAGGGGGCGCGCCCAGGGGGGTAGGGCGCGCCCCCACCCTCGTGGCCAGGGAGTGGCCCCCCTTTGGTACTTTCTTCGCCCAGTATTTTTTATTAATTCCAAAAATAACTTTCATGGAGTTCAGGACTTCTGGATTCGTGCAGAACAGGTCTCTAATATTTGCTCCTTTTCCAGCCCAGAATTCCAGCTGACGGCATTCCCCCTCTTCATGTAAACCTTGTAAAATAAGAGAGAACTAGCGGGGTCACCCGCGCGTTTGCGCGGCTAGATTGATTAATTGTTGTTTCATCCACATTGCAATATTCTTTGAATTATTGAAATTATTGTAGCCAACGTGTACAAAGCAAGGATCATTATTGGACTTTTGGTGCAAATTTTGTCATTGAGGATAATAGCTTGTTGGTGATGTTTGACAAAAGAGCATTCAAGGCATTGTGCAGTCTACAGAGTTTCAAGCTAGCAGGGTGATCCACACATTATCGTGGCTAGATTTGTATATTGTTGTTGTAGTAGTCCATATGGTAAACATTTGAAATATAGAGTTTTTTCCTTAGCTTTTAAAGGCACTTTTCCAATTGTTTTCTGTCTATATCTTTCCACCAATAATCGTCTAGCTTCTACATAAAAATAGGCCATGTTAGTTGTGTCTTTTCATTTGTGCAATGACATGCCTCAAAATATTTTCATGCATTCTGACTTTTTAATTTCCTCTATACTTTGGTCAGCTAAAGCAATCTAATTATAGGAATGTGCTTATTAAAAGATTGCATAATATTCTCTCTCTCTCCCCCCCCCCTCTCTCTCCCTCTCCATAGTTTGATCCGATTTTTATCGTAGTAAAATTGCTCTACTCATCTGAATCAACTTATTACACTTGACATGGGACACCTAAACGAACGGAATTAAATTCATATGGAAATTGGTAAAACACATAAATTGCTAAGAAGATGCATTTTGATGCCACATGCAGAAAGATGGAATTGCTAAGAAGATCCACAGAGAGAATGAAAGGAGATGCTTTGAATTTTAGAATATTTTGCCATAAGATTTGAGCTCATGTTTTTTATATTTCTTAGATAAGTTGTCAAAAAAAATGCTATCCTATAAAATTCCAATGGAGCAAAATTAGTTCCTTATTTATTGCTCCCATGGCTACTACTTTGGATTTTTTTTTTGGAATGGTTAGTTTTGTTTCTTCCCAATCAACACACTTTTTTGTCGCTTCCCCCTTGCCTTAACAATATATGTTGATGAAAACATATATTTAGTGTGATAGTCGTCTAGATTTAAATAGTCAACAACATTATAATCCAATGGAAAATTTAATTGTCTTGAACCTACAGGTCAAATACCCATATATTCACATTGCTATATTTAGTCATGATACATATCAGTTTCAAAAGTAATTCACGTGCATATGATTATTTTTGGCAAGAAATAATTTCAGTGTATCTGACGTATGCCTAGTACATAAGCTTTGCTTTTTCTCCAATCAGCCACTTCTGCAACACTTCGAGCCATCATAATGATAGAGGTTGAGAATTAGATATATTCCGGTGATGTAGTCTTTTAGCTTTAATCAGTGCACACCGCTATACTTCGACTAAAAAATAAGTTGTATATACCTTATACCTCAGACACTCAAATGTAATTCAGGCGCATATGATAGATTATGATGAGAAGTAGATATGGATGTATCCTTCCTTAGGAAGTTTTTATCTGGCTAATTTTTTTTATCTTTTATATTTTACAATTGTTTTTTTCTTCATCTTAATTTGTGAGGCGAACACTATGTTATTTAAATTTCGAAGGTAGGAACTTTTAAGAATTTTAAACATAACTTTGCATCCTACTCCAATGTATAGGAAATATAGTTTTTCTATGGTCCAACCAAATAAATTTCGGAATAAAATTACAGAATTCATGTCGATATGATATTGCAATTAATCATTTTTTGGTTCCTAGTTTATTAATCTGGAAAGTTAAAGAAATCCTTATTATTTTAGAATAAGTACATGTATTGCAGAAATAAAATTTGCTGCAGATTTAACACAATCTAGTTCATGTGCATGCCATGAAAATAGGCTTGGTTCACACAGACATGACCTCATGAAGGGATGAAGCTATGTGCAGACTGTGATGTCAAGCGACAGATAAATTAAATTTCCAGAAAAAATCATCTATATGCAGGTGCATAAGTTTACACTAAAATTTGAGTTCGCAAGCTTGAAATGCTAGAGCTGCCACTGCTCGATAGTTTGAATATGAGTCCAATGAGACAGTTGTTTACCTCATAGTCGGCGTCGCCTCTGCCGCTGCCGCTTCTACGCCTGCGTCCATCTTCAGCAGGGTCCTATTTTATTAATCTTTCGAGTTAAAGAAATATTTATTACTTGATAGTACGTACATGTATTGTACAAAGAAAATTTTCTGTAGATTCAGCAATCTGGTTTAGATGCATGCAATGAAAATAGGCTTGCTTCACATGGACGTGCTCTCGCGAAGGCATGAAGAGTCGTGCATTCTGTGATGTCAAGTGGCACAATAGAATTTAGCTTTGCAAGTGCATAAATTTAGCTTCAATTGCTAGGGCTGCCACTGCTCAATAGTTTGGACATGAGTTCAGTGAGACAGTTGTAGGGTTATCTCATCGTTGGCGTCACCTCTGCCACCTGCGTCCATGTTGGCCACGGGCTGCCTGCTTCTTCACCCTCGGTCGACGTACACGTACCTGTGATGCAGGTCGTTCTCTCTCACTTGGTAAGCCTATGTTTCTTTGGTCCTTCGGGTTTTTGTTTGTGTTGGTACGTTCCGGTCAATGAGCACGCAAGAAAAGTACATTCACAATATTTATTGTTTGAGTTCATCGCGAGTTTATTACGGGTTAAAGAAGTGTTTTCTTCTATGAGGTCACCAGATTCTGTACTTTATACTTGTTTGTACGTGCCAATTGAACTCCTTGTTTTTTAAGCTAATATAGAACTCCTTGTGCTTCCTTGTATTAAGTGACCTGGTCCCGTACGTGCCTGTGATGATACTGCTCTCTACGTGCCAATTGAACTCCTTGTGTTTCCTTGTATATGAAGTGACCTGGCTCTGTACGTGGCAATGTGGTGCTGTTCTTTACGTGCCAAATATTGAACTGTTTTTCCTTGTATATGATGCATGCTTGTCATACGTAATCCCCAATTACGGATTCATTTTTTGCAGATTATTTTCCAAGCTACGGCAGTGATCCGTTCGTGGTCGCTACTCACTCCGATGGAGGCCAGGGAGCATTTGGTTACTGGATTTATCCGTTGGGAGATGGTAGCTCGGGATATCTTCAATCGCTTTGGATGGCGGTCATGTAATAGGATAGGCAATTAGGTTACCTATCTTTTTTTAGCCAGCCGGTTGTGGCGTCTTTTCCTGGCTAGTCTGTGTATCTAACCTTTTACGCTCTGTGTGAGCTGCTTTTTCTTTCTTTCAGTTTGAGACTTTGGAACCTTCTTGGCACATTTTGTTTTTATATTATGGTTAATAAGATGGTCGTATGCATCACTCTTGATGCAGAGGCCGAGGAGCCCCCCCTTTAAATACGCAATCCCCAGTTTCAGCCCTCAACTACTACAAAGACAAAACTATACGTCTAACGTGACAACATAAAAGTCCAATATGTCTGGTACATATGTTTTTACGTGTTATGTAAAAAACTTCAAATCTTAGCCATTGTTATTCTAATCGAACGACATATATAAGATTAGCATATGTGGACAAACCTAATGGCTTGTTTGACTCTTGTTTTAAGTATATAATAGATAGGCATAAGTATTGTGACATAACGTGTAATAACAGCCGATAATGCAATAAATATCGATATAAAAGCATGATACAAAATGGACGTATCAGTGCCGGACGTCCGACCCATAGAAGGTGAAGTTCTCTGGAAGCAATCAGTCAGAAAATCCGGGATATCCCCAGACTTCCGACCCTACGAGGGGGGCCCAGACATCCGACCGCAAGGAAACCGGGGAGAACCCTATTTTGTGATGCGTGAGCCAGATGTCCGGCAGAGCCCCGGACATCCGACGACCTCCAACCAAACACACTTGTTAAGAGAGAGAGAGAGAGAGAGAGAGAGAGAG
Organism: Triticum aestivum; assembly: GCF_018294505.1. Classification (NCBI taxonomy): domain Eukaryota; kingdom Viridiplantae; phylum Streptophyta; class Magnoliopsida; order Poales; family Poaceae; genus Triticum; species Triticum aestivum. Next base: position 338,168,722 of record NC_057807.1, on the reverse strand, counting down.
AGAGAGAGAGAGAGAGAGAGCAAGAGTATGTGAAACTAATTGATCCTACCATTGTTCTAAATGAGTTGGACATTTTTAGGAGATGTGGCACGGTAGAAAAATTCGTAATGACTTGAGCATGTCTTTCCCTAACCCTATCGACCGCGGCCCTCTTAATAGTGCGGGATACATGTTCCGTTTCGTTTTTAACCAACAGCCACGTGAACTATAGGGCTCCGCCTCCTCCTCCAAGAAAGAAAGTTAGGGTTCGTGCCTCTCGCCGGCGCCGGCGCAGGTCCGCTTCATCTCCGGTGGCCCTAGGGCCATGGAGACGCGGTGGATCCTGGCAAGGGCCGGCGGGAGGGCTTCGTTTTTAGTTGTTTTTTTCAATCTTGTTAGGGTTTGTGTCCTGCTCAGGAAGGCGAGACGGCGGCGGCTCCCTGAAGATGGAATAAAAGTCTCCCCGCCTAGCCCCCGTTCCGGCGGTGCGTCTAGCATCGTTGGTGGGCCTGTGGAGGTGTGTCTCCGGCAGATCTATCTTTGGTGGATTTGCTCGGATCTCGCCGTTGTTTGTCTACGTTCGTGTGCCTTCGGTTTGGATCCTTTCGATCTATGTTATTTTTCATCGGCGGCGGTTGCTGTTCTGGGGTGCTGGTCCTATGGGGCCTTAGCACGACGACTTCCCGACTGTCTACTACAACAAGTTGTGCCCGGCTCCGGCGATGGAGGGACGATGACGGCGGCGCGCCTTCGGCTCGCTTCGGTGCTTGTAGTCGTCGCTAGGTGGTCTATGATTCTGGATGTAATTTTTATTTCTGGTATTTATTGTACTGCCATGATTGAAGATGAATAGATTGGAAGTTTTTCCGCAAAAAAAAATAGTGCGGGATACATATACTCAAGAATAAACCAATATAAGAACCATTGATCTAATGCTTCTTCTTCCTTGAGTCATATCAACTTCGTACGTCCATGATCCACACACATTTGTCATCCGGGGGCTAACACCTGAGATTTACTTGATAAACATAGTTAGTCCCCTACATGTATATTGTCATCAACATCAAAATATGATGTAAGGGCATGATTGCACTTTCACCTACTTCAAGTGCAAAAAGGCGGTACATTTCATCTCGGACTGCCCCCTCTGGGAAGCTGGAATTCATGCCATTGGAAGATTTGATTATGGAAATAGCAACCACGGAAAAGGAAAGAGCAAGAACTATGGTTCATATGACAAGAAGAAAACAAAGAAGTTCTTCAAGAAGAACGGCATCTCCTTCTCCAAGTCCTCGTCAAGATCTTCTTCACGGAATCCCTCCAAGTCCTCGTCCAACCGCAAGGATACCTCTCGCAAGGCCAAGGCTATGTTTTATAATGCCTTAAATCCTATGTTGAAAACTATGCTAGATATTGTTGTAGGAGGAACTATCATGGGTAAGCCCATTGCAAAAGTTGAAAAGTTGCTAGATGAAATACAAGAAAATCATGCCCAATGGCATGTTGAGAGGGCTACCACCAAGAGAGTTAATGTTGTTGAGGAAAATAATATGGAGTTAACTGCTAAGATTGATGAACCCATCTCCGTCATGAAAGGTAAAGAAGAGGTAAATGTGAATGCTATTACTGAAGAATATGTTAATGATGTCAATTTTATTTCTTGTAATAGCTATAAACCCAACTGGAAAATAATGGGTATGCTCCTAGATTACCTTATCCCAATAATAGTGAAGCACCTAATAAGTTTAATCGGATGAACAATGGCAATAGAAATACTCTAGAGTAAACTCTGATTGTTTTTATTTCTAGTCAAAGACTAAAGATGTGTAGGCTCTAAATGGAAGAACTAAGAGCATGGAAGCACAAGCGACTAAAATTTCAGAGAGTCAAACTTCCATTCTAGCCAAGTTTGTGGGTAAACCAGAACCTAGACCAGTTAAAAATGTCAAGATGATGAGAGGTGGTAAAGAAAATGCAGAAGAGCTTGTTAAAAGCCATGTGCCAGAATATACTTATATAGTTGCAGATTTCGTGAAGATGATAGCAATAAAACACCCACTAACTTAAGTATCAAATGATGAGGCATATAATGTCTTTGTTGATCATGTTGCATCTAAGGTACATGAGTTGGATGATGAAAGAAAGAAGTTATTTAGTAAGTTACCAACTAAACAAGAAGGTACCTTTGAGCCTACTATTGAGATTGAGATTGGTTTGAATAAGTTCAACACTTTGTGTGATCTAGGTGCTAGTGTTTCCACTATCCCTAAGTCTGTCTATGATAGTCTCAGTCTTGGTCCTTTTGTTACTACTGAAGATTGAATATGGCCAATTCTAGTTTTAGGCAAGTAGTAGGGATTAAGCATGGTGTTATCGCCCAGATTAATCATTGTCATGTTATGATCGTTCTTATTATAGTTGATATGCATGGAGATCCTATTGCTCCTATAATTCTTGGTAGGACGTTTCTTAGGACCATAAAGGATGTTATCAATGTGTATGAGGGAAATGTAAGATTTGACCTTCCTGCAAAGGATCCTTTTGTGAGACCTTTCCCTAGGAAAAATAAAATGAAGACATACACTGGAGACGACATTATCGTCACTCCTAGAAGCTACAGGCTTGGTGTATTTGTGCCTAAGTGATCATCAGTACGGTCGAGCTATCCAACAAAAAACAAGCGCTCCATCGGAGGTACCATATGCAAATAAGGTAGAAAAGTAAGTTTCTGTTTTTTGTTTCAAGAAGAGAGTGTTGACGTTTATGTCGTGGAGGATAAGTTGAGAAAAGTTGTCCTACTAAGGACTTTGTCATGTGCAAAATTATCGTGTGTCGTACTAACATTTGAATGCCTGGAAATATGCCTATACGTTGTGTTGGGACTAAACCTGTAGGAATCACCGGAAAAGTGAAGTTTCAAAAGAAACATAACAAAAGATGGCCTAGCATGCGACCATGGTGGTCGTATGGGCGGTCGTATGGTGTGTGGGCGGCTCCAATAGAAATCAACCAGAGGCAACAGAGTCATCAATGGCGTATCATATGAGCAAAGCCGCTCATATGGATAGTCATATGAAGCTGTGGCAGAAGCAGAGAAGAAGTACAGAGCAAACGACAACATCCCATACAAGCATCCACACTCATATGGATGCTTGTATGACACCTTCAACTAGAAGATTAAATCAACAAAACAAAAGATGAATTCTATACAAGTGTCTGCTTGCATGACTGGTCGTATGAGGTAAGCACGGACACAACTTTGGCTTCAGTGTGAATGACGACATTCCATACGAGCGTCTACGCTCGTATGAATGCTCGTATGACACCTCGGAGGCCACAAGGAGCCCTAGGCAAGAGGTAGTTTGCCCCCAACTCATCTAGTTCTTCTTCCTCCTCCTCCATATCCTATCAAAACTTTGCCCGATCTCCCTACTCTTTTGATTTTAGTTCAAACCCTTCCGCATGATCGATCTATGATATGTTTCTCCTCTGATCCCCAACTTATTTCCTGCGATTATATATTCTATGTGCCTAGCATTTCCATGTCCAGGAATGCATACTTTTGATCCAAATTTTGATTTTTGTTTGCATTCTTTGATGTTCTTAGAGGAGTATGATGTTGTAATTGTTGTAGGATCACTATTGTATCATTCTACTGGACTGAAAATTTATTTTGTAGAGATGTTTACAAGGAGCTCCACATGTGTCGCTCGCGGTGATGCACCGGGCTCATTTGTGAATGCCACACAAAGGCAACAAGTTTTCACGCAGGGGATCGTCTTCACCGGCCGTGAGGCCATGAAGAAGTACAAGAAGCTTCACACAAGGAAGGAAAAGACTACCAAGTGAGCTTGCGAGTCCACAATAGCCAAGTTGGGCATCGGTAACGATTTCAATTTATTATGTGATAATGCCGGGTTGCATCGTTTTGTTTACCAGGAATGTGAGACATATGAACGATTGTCTCTTGAGTTCCCTAGTACTCTCCCGCATAATGTTGGGTATTTGCCAAACATTGACGAGGAAGAATGGATAACTTTCCGCCTCAAGGACCAAGACTTCAACATCACTCTAGATGAGTGGTGTAATTAGTTTGGGCTTCACCAACAACCATGATGACACCTATCATGTTTATGATTTTCTTGAACCACACCCAGGGCAATCCTTGTATCAGATGAGTCACTGTGGTTCCAAACAAAGGGTTAGTTCCAAACAACCTTGTTCAAATTACAGTTATTTCTAGTGCTACAATGGTACTGATTCACTGTGGTCATCATTGTATTTGAATTCCTAAAGTTAGGTAGTCGTTTCTCCATAGAAGATGGAATTTTGCATTATGTGCCACAGGAAGGAGATGCAGCTTTTGACCAAGAGGCCCCTAAACCTAAACAAGTTGATAAAAGCAGAACTCGCCACCGACAAAGAAGAGGAGAATCCCCAAGATGAGTAACCACAAGAAGCATACACCTCCTACACGGACCTCTATAGTCTTCAGGGCTCCATCAATGATATGAGCAACCTTGATGAGTCACTTCAAAGGATGTTCATCTACATGAACACCAGCTTCTCCAACTGGAGCCAAGGATGGGCTCCTGACCATGCCGCCGCCACAATGATCTCACTGGTTTGGGCTTGATTAAGTTTGGCGGAGGTCACTACCATGTCTACATCAAGGTGTGGCGGTGTTATTTTCGATAAGATGCAATGAGGTTGTACTTTAGCTCGTTGAGCTTCAAATACTCGTGTTCGTTTGTTCCAACACTTTCCTTTTTATTTGCTTTCATTTTTTTTTGCCTTTTGTGATTTTTCATTTGTAAAGTTAGCTTTCAAAAATCCAAAAAACCAAAAATACAATAAGTTTTGCTTTGTTCTTTTCTTTTGCCTTTGGATTTTGTTTGCATTCTTGTTTATAGTTCAAAGGAGTTGTTCTATGCCTGACAACAAGGAATGCAATCTTAAGGAAGAGAAGTGTGTACATTCATGGTCGTGAGGGTATGTCCTACAACTCCTGTCTTTTATGCTTGAATTACCTAGATGTGTTCAAGTGGGAGTGAGTCTTGATAGTTAAACAAAGATTTTGTTATAGTAGCTGAAATAATTTTGTAGCCTTTATTCCATTTAATCTAGATAACTAAGACTTGTCATGGGACTATTTTTGAAAATAAAGTGATGTTAACAAGGAATAACCAAGCACAAGAGAAAGTCTTCAAAGACTTGGGTGTTGAGAAAATTTATAGACAATATGATGTTAGAGATACTCAACCCCATACTGTTAATTTTAATAGACTAAATAGCACTTGTGGATTAAGTTTTCTATAGGAACTTAGTCAAAAAGTGAAAGATATTATGCCAAAAATCTCTTTTATATTTCTTACATGGTGCTTCAGCTTCTCGCTAGTGCTATGGCCATGCTACTGTATGCACATATACGTGTGTAAATGCGGCTTCGACACCATTCCTGATGTCATGCATGTGAGAACTCCACTGGCCAATAAATGATCCACCAGAGTTTCGGCTCGGATTTCGGCTATGAGTTTGTTATCATACGTAGTGGCAAAACTACGTCAAATGTTAGTCGGCTTTATCTTGAATGTGTGTATGTCATAAATATCAGGTATTGATTGCAAGAACTCGGAAGAGATAACTGATACGTCTGCAAAGTATCTATTATTTTTTATTGTTCCATGCTATTATATTATCAATCTTGGATGTTTTAAATACATTTACTAGCAACTTGATACCATTGTTTGGGACTAACCTATTAAGTTAGTGCCCAGTGCTAGTTGTTATTTTTTGCTTGTTTTTTAATTTGCAGAATATCAATACCTGTGGGGACCGGATTTCCGGGTATTAATTTCCAGAAAATGGCCCTTTTACTCACCAGCCCCAGGATTACTGTTAGCTAATGAGGCACCAACTTGATACAGAAATTCCAAGCAAAATGCAAAATATGCAGTACAAGCCCATTCTGGCCTATGAGTACAACAATATGGTTTCTAGTGGTTGATGGCGGAAGCGATTTGTGGATCATCAGCATCTATGGGACTCCATTTCCCACAGCAACAGCTGACCAGGTTAACTCCTATCTTCGCGAGGCTGCTATCACCATTGCTTAGGTTCCGGAACTGTCGGCACGGTCGCTCCTCTCTGCGCAAGAAAATCTGGCCAAGACAATAGCCAGGGACAAGCCAGTGATTACTTTTAATGTACTCGCAAACATTATGAACACAGGTATAATATAACAATGATGTGCTGAAAATATTTTTGTGCTCATGATGTCAGTCACAAAAGATAATAAAAACTCTGATGCATGCAAGCATGTTATTTATGAATATGCAATAACATAGTAGTATTAAAATTACGAAATAAATAACAATCATGCCACAGTCGGGCGTCTCAGCGACACCGCATAAAGGGCTTATAAAAGAAATGCCACAGTCGGGCGTCTCAGCGACACCGCATAAAGGGCTTATAAAAGAAATGCCACAGTCAGGCCTCTCAGCGACACCGCATAGAGGGCTTATAAAAGAAACGCCACAGTCGGGCGTCTCAGCGACACCACATAAAGGGCTTTAAAATAAATGCCACAGTCGGGCGTCTTAGCGACACCACATAAAGGGCTTTAAAATAAAACAATCACAGTGAATATCCAGGAGGTAGAACCATCCCAGGGATATTCGATAATACCAATAATATCACGGGTTAGTCAACAACAAAAAATAATAATAATCATAATTATCACATGTTACAAGTCGTGATTCCAGTTCTGGTTTAACAGTTTCACCTCCGAAGAACGACACTAAGAACGACACTTGTCCCATCCCAGACTTTGACTAGATTTAATCTCTGCAGAGGGTGTACTCTTTACCCACGAGTAACGGATTCCTTTAGTCCATCAAGACTAATTCCGTCCACGCCTTTTAGTTGGAACCACACCTAACTTGCACACACCAGCTTAACTCACATGTGTCTGGAATCACCCACGACACCTGTCAAGCAAAACTCTAAGTGGGGAGGCTACAACCTCGACGTAACATGGGATCACAAAAATTTATATCGCGCGCAAACCGGGGAGCTACCCGCTTCGGCTACAACCGAAACACCCATGCTCCCGGACCCGGTGGCATGACTACCGGATGCCTCCAGTATCTTCCACCATGGCCTCTCTGTACGGTGTGTGCTAGGAAAGGGGTTGACAACTTACTGAACCGTACCCTACCTATGGTAGGGACAAGTGGCAGCACAAAACAAGTATGGGGGTTACCGGAACAAGACTCGATCTACGGTCGACTCAGGAGGTTCAAATATTTTTTTTCTTCATGATCAGTATAACAATATATACTTCAACCAACAGATAGGAACATCACGCGACATACCCCCTCATGCAATACCGGACGCGACCATCTCGACAGAGGACTAGGAACAAGACCGTGTCTACCCAAGACAGAGGCCTTCTCGGCTTTCCTTCCGGTATGCATGAAAGGCATATGATGGTGACTTCCATCACAACCATGTCAACTCCATTAGCATGAAAATGATTAACATGCACTCATGAGTAGGAACACATCCTCACATAAAATGACGTATGCTCGTGTCGGGGTGGTGTTATCACCGAGTCAAACAACACACACAAAAATTACACCAGGGTTCAAAATGCTTGCCTTCAAGTCATGGGGAGGCAAGGTGCATTCCAAAATTCTTGAAATCTTTCTCCCCTCTTAAAAAATCCTATTTAAAATATATATTCGAATTAACACACAAAATCAAAACAGCACAAAAAGTTGTTTTGAAATTTTTTCAAATAAATCTTAAAATAAACTAGACAATATTTGAGAGAGGTAGGAAAAAGAATTAATTCATTTGGAGTTATATTTAATAAGATATAGCCGGTCAAAGTTTGGTCAAAATCTGTTATTTAAAATAAAACAGAAAAGAAAAACGTTTCGAATAAATATGTACATGTCGAAAGCGTATTTTGGAAACACGCTTCCATTTATCCAGCGTGGACTGCGCCTAAGTCACTGATAGTGGGCCCGCCTGGCCCACTGGTCAGGTTTGACTAGTCCGCTTCCCTCCTCTTCCTCTGTCCGAGAGGGGGGGGGGGACTCCAGCGACGCTCGCCGGCGAACGGCGGCACCGCTCGAGAAACCGAGGTCACCCGCGGGCTCAGGGGGTCGAGGCGGTCACTCCGGTGGTTGCTTTGTTCTCTGGGGTGGACGGAGCTGCCGGCGGCGAGCTCCGCGGCGGACGGTGGTCGTCGGAAAAAGTGAGATTTCGCCCGCGGTGAGTCTCGATCAAGATTGAGTAGGGGGACGGACTCACGAGAGGGCGAGGGGGTTCCTGGTGGAGAGAGTTGAGAGGGGGAGGCCCTGGTTGCGCCGAACGGAGCCGGGAGGCAGCGGTGCCCGGACTGGCCGGAGTGGGGGAAGATGGCCTCTTTCTCTCCAATTGACGGCAACAGGGGCACCAGGAGTATGGTGTGAGGCTGCTTGTGTGCTCGGAGGGCTCGAGGGGCTTCCGTTTATAGCGCTCCCACGTCGGTTCGTGGCGGCAATGGATGAGCTCGTCAGCGACCGACGTTCTGTAGCTGCAGGGCATCGTGGCGAGGCTGGGGATGGCGGCATGAGCTAGCGGACGAGCGGCTACTGCTCCAAGGGCGAGCTGGCGAGCAGGAGTGGCTTGGGCGGCGCTGGCCAGTGCAGGAGCTGTCGGGCGGCAGTGGCGGCTAGCTGCTGGCCTACCAGAGACGTGGAGAGAGCTGCGGGGCTCGTGGGGTGCAGAAGGGGACACGGCGTGCTGGCTGCGGTCGGTCACAGACCGGAGTGAGTGCGGGGCGGGACGCGGCCGCTCGGGCACACGTGCGTGCCAAACGCACGCTCTGGGCGCGCCCAGAGCACGCCCGGGACGTGCTCGACGAAATGCCAAGGTAGCCTAGAGGTCGCGGGTGAGGCTGGCAAGAAACAGGGCTAGTTTAGGGTTAGCAAGGGAATCAAGGGACATGGTGGATAGATCAGGGGCTCAAGTTCACAATGTAAACTTGAAATCATGGCAAATCTGGCTATGCACTCAGGGTGTTTGTCAAAATGCCAAGGGCATCCAGGCAGTACTTGGGGTGGCCAAATTCTCCAGATCAGTGTCTCTATGGATGTATGATAGGGTGGTGAAGTTAGTTTGCCAAAAGGAGAAACTTGCTAGTGCAAGTTTTGCAAAACTACAATTCTGGACAGGGAGAAAATGGCATCATTACATGGACCAAAAGTGTTCCAAAAAGTGCATGCTCCTGGACTTAGGGGTTTTGTAGGGTTGACTACAAGTAGGAGGAAGTACAAGGTCACTAGAGCAAGAATGAATAGGGTTGCAGTAGAAAACACAAGTCTGGTCCAGAATGAAAAAGAGGTTGATACACTCAAATTCTCCAAAGAACAACACTAGGTTTTTGCATAAAGTTGGATGGCATGCTACCACTGACATCCCAAAATTTTGGTGGAGGTTCTGAGGAAATATTTAATTAGGCTATAGTGCAAAAATGCCCACTAGACCAGATTTGAAAAACAGGTGTAAAACTCAAAATATGCAATGAAATAAATATATTATTGCACAAAAGTGATTTAGAGACATCACATGACATCTCCAAATTTTGGTTCGTATTTTAGTTAGATTTATCAAATGGTTGTAGTTCAAAAAGAGCTCCAAAACTTAAAGAAAGTCATTTTAATGAATAAAGCTCAGGGTGAAATAATTTAAATAAATCAATCCACTAATTAAGAAATGTTTTAAAGAGAGCATAGAAGTCCAATATGCTTTGGAAAGATCCACTTGGGAAAAACTCCTTAATATTAAAAGAAAGTTTCTGAAATCAACAGAAATATTCTTGTAGGCAAAAATTTTAAACTCTTGGCAAAATTTTAATAACTAAAACCTGGTTAAATTTTTGGGGTGTTACAATACCAAACGAAGTCCAAATGCCACAAAACTTTTTGGAGTTTTTTTTGGCAAGAAGAGAACCTGGAAGCTTCTAGAGTCCATGAGAAGAGTGAAGAAGTGTGTTTGTTAGGATCTGATGTTCTTGGAGATCTATTTTATGTAATGACTTTTTGCGGTGTGTTTGTTAGGATCCGATGAATTGTGAGTTTATGATCAGATCTATCCATGAATATTGTTTGAGTTTTCTCTGGACTCTTTTATGCATGATTGTTATAACCTCGTATTTCTTCTCTGAATTATTGGTTTGGTTTGGCCAACTATTTTGATTTTTCTTGCCATGGGAAGAGGTGCTTTGTGATGGGTCCTATCTTGCAGTGCTCAATCTCAGTGACAGAAAGAGACATGACACACATGTATCATTGCTATTAAGGGTAACAAGATGGGGTTTAGTCATATGTGAGTTTATCTTGTCTTCATCATGTCATCTTGCTTAAAGCATTACTCCATTTTCCCATGTACTTAATACACTAGATGCATGCTGGATAGCGGTCAATGTGTGGAGTAATAGTAGTAGATGCAGGCAGGAGTCGGTCTACTAATCTTGGACGTGATGCCTATATACATGATCACTTCCTTGGATATCATCATAATTATTTGCTTTTTTGTCAATTGCCCAACAATAATTTGTTTACCCATCGTATGTTATTTTATCGAGAGAAGTCTCCAGTGAAAACTATGCCCCCCGGGTCTATCTTTTATCATATAAAAATCCTAAGAATACCTTGCTGCAATTTTCTTTTATTTATTTTATTTTTGTTTTAGTTAGATCTATATATCAAATCCTATACAATTTAATCTATCTCAATACTGACAACCTCTCTATGTGTTGTGTTGCAAGTATTTGTTGTTTGTGTTCAGGTGTTGTTTACATAGTGTTGCTTGGTTCTCCTACTGTATTGATAACCTTGGTTTCATAATTGAGGGAAATACTTATCTCTACTCTACTGCATCGTCCCCTCCTCTTCGGGGAAATCCCAATGCTACTCACAAGTAGCAATAACATATTGGTCCATAGTACCCAAAGTTAAGTCATTGTGAAACCTTATGCATGGTCACTTATTTGGCATAATCCATTCACGTGACAACAAAACTTTCAGCAAGCAATGATTGAAACAAAGTGCTTGAGAGCCTTGATGACAAGTCACTCGTGGGTGTGTTAGAGAGTTACTCTAGAATCATGTTGTATTGCATACCTTTCACCCCCTAATTTATGTTTTCATTGCTCAAAGAAATTAAACTTGTTCCATGCTCCCGACAAGCAAGTGTTAACTAGAAGAAATAGAATTAAGTGCTACTATGTTATTTTATCTAACTGAGCAATGACTTTATATTGACCATCTTTGCTTCACTAACACTTGCATAATAACCATGTCACCGCTACAACTATACTAAGTTTTTAGTTTAAGAAGTGAAGGGCTATCTAGTCGTACCGATCGTAAGTGAACCAAAACCTTCTTATTATTTTGGTTTAGACAACTGAGTTCCTTATGATTCAGAATTCTTTTTATGTTGCTCGAGGACGATCATTGTCACTTTGGGGGTCTAGGGTTCAGAATAATAATAGGTGCATACAGCTTGCAGATCTGATCAAGAACACAAATATATTCATGAAAACATGGTAGGTTCAGATTTGGAATCATGGCACTCGGGCCCTAGTGACAAGCATTAAGCATAGCAAAGTCAAAGCATGATCAATCTCAGAACATAGTGGATACTAGGTATCAAACCCTAACAAATCTGACAACGATTACATAAGAAATCTCATCCAAACCCCATCCACCTCCATATGCCTATAGTACACACACATGGATGTGAGCATCATGAAATTATTGCTGGAGAAGGGTTGGTGATGAGGACAATGATGAATCCCTCTCTCTGGATCCATAAACAGACTCCAGATTAGGGCTCCCGATGAAGAACATGAGGTGACGGTGGCTTCGTATCATAAAATATAATGAAACTTTTCTGCGAATTTTTCTGGAGGACATGTGAATTTATAGCGCTGAAATCAGGTCAAGGCGGTTGCCAGGGGCCCCACACGGGCAGGTGGCGTGCCCTGGGAGTTGGTCGTGCCACCTGGCCATGTGGCGTCCTGGTGCCCACCTCCGGTACATCTTTGCTCCAAAAATCTTTATTTATTCTGAAATAAAGTTCCAAAAATTCCCGTTCAACTTCCAGCACTTTTATTTCTGCACAAAAACAACAACATGGTAGTTTGCTGAAAACAACGTCAGTTTGGGTTAGTTTCATTCAATTCATGCAAATTTGAATCTAAAACAATAAGTCAAGTGTTCAGAAAAGTAGATATGTTGGAGACGTATCATTGAACACACTCGCCCTCCTCTGTCTGCCAGCACCTCTCTCCCGGCATTTCAGAGCTCCTAGCAACCCTCCTCTGGTTGCTCATGCCTCTTGCCTCCCCACATATGAGGGTGTCCATGCTATGAATGTTGTAGAAGTGAGGAGACATGTACCAAAAGGTGGTCAATAGAAGTGGCGGGTTGTAGAGGTGGATGAAGGCGACGTGCCAAAAACACTTGGCCGAGGAGTGGCAGTGCAGCGAGGTTGGGCCGCGGTAGTGTGACCACGGGACCTAGAATTTTTCTCTCCCCAAAAACTATATGTATAGCATGGTCTCTATATTGATTTTAGGTATATGTCTTTATAGGACTCACAAAAAAATTATGAATAGAGTGGGTTTATATCTATTTAGTAGTTGTTTAGAGGGTATGGTAAAGGTTTTTTTGGGGGGAGGGGGAGTTTGCTATTTTTTGTGAAAAGGATCAAGATCTATTTGTAAAGGTTCACTACCAATACAAAGCACCGCAAACGTTATAAACATTACATCGAGATCTATGAACCATTGAATGACCATTTTCGCCACCAGAACGAGTTCCTGATACACCGGCGTCGTCATTGCCATACTAGAGTTGGTCTGGCCTTGTCGATAACAACTGAGAAGTCCACGTGCAAGTGCCCCTAAGGATTAGTGCTCCAGAGCCACGGTTGTCATCGTTGAACCCTTGAAACAATCTGAAGAACCTAACATCAAATCTTGCTGTCCAATACGCACGACGAGAAACCCCTAAATTGATCGCTCCAAGGAACTGGCAGGAATATACGCCAGAGACCTGTCGAATCTAGCCTGACAGGTGAACTCAAGGAGGATCGGAACCCAGAAGACCGACTCTTAGTCTCTTAGATGAAACACCACCATCTGCTTGAGCGTCGTCCATGTGAAGACCAAAACCCAAACATATCTACTAGTCTAAGCAAGGCACCCAGATTTCCTTCCATGCTATCAATCACCAGAGAGGCAGAGGGACGACAATCCATGGGCTTGCGGGCGAAGATCGAGGGAGAAAGGTTTTTCCATAGCTAGTCGCCTTGGGAGATGGAAAAGAAAGAGTCGTGAAGTCAAGGTCTGCTAAAGTTTCTCTAAGACATTACTTATTTAGTTTTTTCTTAATTGATAGTAACTCGAGATTTTCTTAGATTTTAGTCCAACTCCAACGCTAGACCCCGAATCATTCGCAAACGTCCGTTTGGGGCGATACTTGGCCCAGTCGGAATACCCAAATGGACAAAGTGACCCAGAAATGATCGTTTTTGTCTGGCCCGACCCTAAACCTGAAGCAAATTCAAACCATTGATGCATCTGAAATGGACAAAAGCAGACGCTCTGGTCGCTCTCTTGGTCCGCTTGTGTTCGCCCTGACCCACAAATGAGCGACCCACACACAGCCCCGGCGACCTCGTCACTTTGGTCGTTCCCCGTTGAGTGTTTCACGGACTAAGGGGTCCTCGGGCTGCCGGCCTATCTCTCATGGGCCGTACTGGTTGGCCGCTCTTGATTTATCAAAGGAAGGCCGAACTACTGGAGACCCCGTGCTTTAGAAGAAAACCTCTGAAGACTTGGCTTACCCTCCAAGTCTAGTTAGCATAATCGGCATGTTTGTCCCCGGATGGTAACCAACCACATGTAACCATAGGTACCCCTGTATACAGGGAGAACCATCATCCTACTCATCTAGGGTTTAGTTCAGTTGATCTCGTGGTAGATCAACTCTATAACCATCATATACGTATCAGTATAATCAAGCAGGGCGTAGAGTTTTACCTCTTCGAGAGGGCCCAAAACTGGGTAAATAATGTCCCTGTGTTCAGCGTTTCCCATTGATCCAAGATCCACAACTCGGGACCCCCTACCCGAGATCTGCCGGTTTTGACACCAACATTGGTGCTTTCATTGAGAGTTCCTCTGTGAGATTGCAAAGGATTGACGACTCATCTTTAGATTGATAGCAGTTTTTTCGGCACAACGGATTTGTGTTCGCCGTCCCCGTCTCCTCGAGTGTTGCCTTGACAATTTCTTTGGTGGAATTGTGTGTGTTTAACTCCACAAAAACTCTGTAAAATTTTGTCGCATTCCAATGCTGGAATCTCCGGTGATCTCCGATATACCGGAGCCCTGTCGAATCTGGAAGGGAATATGGACAAGTTTGGGCGAGGAGTCCAGCGCCCAGCTCAGACATCCTTTGGAAGATCCAACCATTTATCGGCTATGGAATTTCTGCATCTACCACCCCGCAAAATTTCAGCTCGATTCGACTGTTCAAAATCCGGGAAACTTCCAATGAGTGGATCAATTTTTGGATCTGTTTTCTGCGCGAATACGAATCCGACAAGAGTACATATTTCTTCATGAACGGGATATTTGGCAACCTTTTTGGAGGAATCTCTTTCTAGGGTATTGTGTGTTGTTCTCCAACACGTGTCTACAATTTTTTTAGCCTTTTTCGAGACGGTCTTCACCATCACGCCGGTGTCAAACCAGCCCGAGAATGTTGCTCCACGGCTCTCGACCTGCACTAGACAGGTTGTCGCTTCGTTGAGCCGAGGTCAACCTCATTGGATCATCATGTCGGTGAGACGACCAAGAGTTCGGCATCACGAAGGCTAAATCATTACCAACATCCTCGCCCCACGGATTGAACGAGCCGGGCACGTCAGCATCGCCGCTCGGTCACTTCATCAAGCCGGCATTGACCGCGTCATTGCTTCTTCAAGCCGATTTCCACCACACTGACCTACTTCGACACCTCGACCGGCATGGCGGCTGCAACGTCACCTTACCAACCTGCTCTGTCACCTCGGCTAGACTAGGTCCTTTGCCATCTCTTCATCAACGTACTCCGGGGACTTCAGCATCACTAGCTGACCAACTTCGTTATGTTAGCTGGACCGGGAGCATCGCCTCGCCGCATCGACCATGCTACATCACCACATCGGCAAGCAGAGCTCCTTGCTTGGTCACCTCGGGACAGGCTTGGGAGCTAGGACCTCGGCCTGGCCAAGGACTACGGACATCTTCGCGTCGCCACAAGCCTGGACTATGTCATCAACATGGAGCACTTTAACCAGCTAAGTTGCTTTCATGCTCGGTTTTTTTGATCTGAACAAGCATTATATTTGTGTTAGACAAAACTCTGTTTGTTAAAAACTCTATTTGTTAAAAAACAATTTCCTTAAACCAGGTTAACTAGGGGCTCTTAAATTTATATGAGTTGTTTTATAATAAATGTTTTCTTCTAAGTCGTTGCAAAGTCTTTTTCTACTACTCCTTTTTCTGATGCGAGTGTGCGGTCAATAGCTGGATATATTGGTTTTGAAGGAAACATGTCCTAGAGGCAATAATAAAGTTATTATTTATTTCCTTATATCATTACAAATGTTTATTATTCATGCAATTGTATTAACTGGAAACTTAGTACATGTGTGAATGCATAGACAAAACATAATGTCCCTAGTATGCCTCTACTTGACTTGCTTGTTAATCAAAGATGGTTACGTTTCCTAACCATAGACATGTGTTGTCATTTGATGAACGGGATCACATCATTAGGAGAATGATGTGATGGACAAGACCCATTCGTTAGCTTTATAGTTTCTTTGCTACTGCTTTCTTCATGACTTATACATGTTCCTCAGACTATGAGATTATGCAACTCCCGAATACCGGAGGAATACCTTGTGTGCTATTGTAGGGCCTTGAGAAGAGGTGTCTAGAGGGGGGGGGGTGATTAGACACTAAGTACCAAAGTTGCAGTTTTTAGCAAATTTAAGTTTAAGTGGAGTTTAGGCACAAATTTAACATTCGCAACATATAGCAAGCAAGCATGCAAAGAGTATATGAGCAGCGGAAAGTAAAGCATGCAACTTGCAAGAATATAAAGGGAAGGGTTTTGGAGGATTCAAATGCAATTGGAGACATGGATGTTTTTGGCGTGGTTCCGATAGGTGGTGCTATCGTACATCCACGTTGGTGGAGACTTCAACCCACGAAGGGTAACGGTTGTGCGAGTCCACGAAGGGCTCCACCCACGAAGGGTCCATGAAGAAGCAACCTTGTCTATCCCACCATGTCCGTCGCCCACGAAGGACTTGCCTCACTAGAGGTAGATCTTCACGAAGTAGGCGGTCTCCTTGCCCTTACAAACTCCTTGGTTCAACTCCACAATCTTTGTCAGAGGCTCCCAAGTGACACCTAGCCAATCTAGGAGACACCACTCTCCAAGAAGTAACAAATGGTGCGTTGATGATGAACTCCTTGCTCTTGTGCTTCAAATGATAGTCTCCCCAACACTCAACTCTCTCTCATAGGGTTTGGATCTTGTGGAAAGAAGATTTGAGTGGAAAGCAACTTGGGGAAGGCTAGAGATCAAGATTCATATGGTAGGAATGGAATATCTTGGCCTCAACACATGAGTAGGTAGTTCTCTCTCAGAACTGGTAAGTTGGAAGTGTAGGTTTGTTCTGATGGCTCTCTCCATGAATGAAGAGGAGGTGGAGGGGTATATATAGCCTCCACACAAAATCTAACCATTACACACAATTTACCAATCTCGGTGGGACCGAATCAATAAACTCGGTCAGATCGATTTAGCAAACAATGTGACCGTTAGGAATTTCGGTGGGACCGAAATGCAACTCGGTAGGATCGATATGATTAGGGTTAGGGCATAACGTAATCTCGATGAGACCGATTACACAAACTCGGTAGGACCGATTTTGGTAATTAGCTAACCAGAGAGTTGGTCAGGCGAACTCGGTTGGACCGATGACTCAAACTCGGTGGGACCGATTTTGGTAATAATTTAACCAGAGAGTTTGCATTGTAATCTCGGTAGTACTGATTGCTCAAACTCGGTGAGACCGATTTTGATAATGGACATACACAGAGAGATTACAATACCATCTCGGTGAGACCGAGATCCCTATCGGTGAGACCGATTTGCCTAGGGTTTGTGGCAGTGGCTATGACATCTGAACTCGGTGGCGCCGGATAGAAAGAATCGGTGAGACCGATTTAGACTTTAGGTTTAGGTCATATGTGGATGTGGGAAAGTAGTTGAGGGTTTTGGAGTATATCACTAAGCACTGTGGAGCAAGAAACTCATCAAGCAACACCTCATCCCTCCTTGATAGTATTGGCTTTTCCTATAGACTCAATGTGATCTTGGATCACTAAAATGTAAAATGAAGAGTCTTGAGCTTGAAGCTTTAGCCAATCCTTTGTCCTTAGCATCTTGAAGGAGTTCCACATCCTTTAGTCCATGCCACTCCATTGTTGAACTTGTCTGAAATATACTAGATAAAAGTGTTAGTCCAACAAGAGATATGTTGACATTAATTACCAAAACCACCTAGGGAGCACTTGTGCTTTCGATCTCCCCCTTTTTGGTAATTGATGGCAACATACATCAAAGCTTTAGATAAAGGTATAGAGAATATCAAGTAAAGCTTTGGAAAGACATGTAACAAGCATAGGCTCCCCCAACATGTATGCAATCATGTGAAATATAGAATATAGAAGCATGTGAGAGCATAACCATGACAGAGTAGGCAATGTGTTACATGTATCTTGGCCATATGCATCAGAGCAAAGAATATGAAAGAAAATACCTTCATGCTCATGAGTCCTTCTTGCAAACAGTATGTACATCGGCAAGAATTCCTCATACACATGATTGTGATGCATATACTTACCTTGTAGTCTTGACTTTGCTTAGGATGGAATGAACCTGCACAAACAAGGTTAGATAACACAGGTACATCTACTAGCCAAAGCAAACAAAAGAAACTACAAGAATACCAAGACTGGGATGACATGTAGAGAGTGAGTACTAAGTACCACATTGGATTAGACATGTCCCGGAGAGTAAAGATATGCAATGAATTTAAATGATTTCTTTCCCTTAGATGTCTTGCTCCCCCTGAATCTAGCATGGGATACTGGGAGAAGATAGGGAACAGAAAATCAGAGATGAAAGATATGAATGAACAGAGGTAGTGCAAACTAATGCAAATAAGCACATATGAACATGTCTTTCCCCCCAAAAGACATGTGGCATCTCTCCTCTTGAACACCAAGCATCTGGGATCCTTGAGAAATACTTTCTACTTGAGTATTTTCTCCCCTTGGAGATCTCTCTCCCCCCCTGTGGAAGTGATATTCTCTGAAGTGATCTCTCTCTAAATGATAAGCTTTGATGTGATCTCTCTCTCCCCCTTTGACATCAATTTCCCAGAAGGGCTTCTGGAATTTTTTCGTGAATGGGTTTGATCCTTGAGATACAACATAAAGCATTTGTAAAAATGTGATGCTTGTAGAGGACAAGATTCATTGAGTGGAGCTGGATCAGAAGAAAAACAGAATAAGTGGCAAACTGTTTTTCCTGTGGTGAAATTGGTGGCACCGAGTTGTATGCTTCGGTTGTACCGAAAGAATTCGGTTGGACCAAAAATAACTAATCGGTGGAACCAAGTTCATCACAGAGAAAACACTTGTCACCTTAGCTCACTAGACTAGTAGAATCTCACAAAGATTTGCAAGGAATTAACTAAATGATATGCAATGAATTGGTTGCATAAAATGTAGAGCAAAGAAAAAGAAAAGAAAGAAATCTAGATGAAGTTTTTTTTGAAAGGGGAAACAAATATGCATGAGACAAATGCAAAAACACAGAAAAGAACACACGAGAACTTCATCTAGAGATGGTCAGCGACAAAGTCACCTACGTTAGAGTATATTGACTTAGGAGTCAAGTGAGATCACTTGATCATAGGTCATACTCATCGTTTAAGCTCAAAATGGGGTTACCATTTTTCGTTTAAGCATCTTGATGTATTCACATCCTGTCGAGTTGCTTTAGCTCATGTCTCAGAGTAAAGTTTCTCTAAGATGGAATAACATACCTTGGTTGGTGGTGTTGATCATGTAGTTGAACTTATGTGGGTTGCTCAAGGTTGATGTGGTTCATCAAGAGTTGGGAGCACCACTTGGAATTTGAGTCCATCTACCTACATGGGTTAGTTTTTTGCAAGGAAGAGCACTTGTGTATCCAAAATGACAATCATGAAGCTCAACATAGAATTTGTCAAAGGATATGTTTGAATGGTTCCGTGCTTCCTTGTCTTAAACCACCTTTGTATAGAGACTTTGTGATGTAGAGATTGCTCAAGATGTGAGTTGGTTACAATCTCATGGAATTTGATCAACCAAGTACCTATATGGGTTACATAACATGCAAGATGCAAATATATCCAAAACATTCAAATATCAAGGATTAGTCATAAGCTCATGTCTTGCATGTATCCAATGGAGTTTTTACTCCAAGTTTGAAGCATCAATGATGTTCAATTCTCCTCTCAACCTGCAAAACACTTTCTCATCAAGAGGTTTAGTGAAAATATCTGCCAATTGTTTTTCGGTGCGAACATGCTTAAGATCAATGTCACCCTTAGCAGCATGATCTCGAATGAAATGATGACAAACTTCAATATGCTTAGTTCGAGAATGTTGCACAGGATTATAACCAATTTTGATAGCACTTTCATTGTCACAAAGCAATGGAACATGCTTCACATATATCCCATAATCTTTAAGAGTTTGGGTCATCCAAAGTAATTGAGCACAACATGAACCAGCGGCAATGTACTCCGCTTCGGCGGTAGATAAGGATACCGAGTTTTGTTTCTTGGAGGACCAAGACACAAGAGATCTACCAAGAAATTGACAAGTACCCGAAGTGGACTTTCTATCAACCTTGTCTCCGGCATAGTCTGAGTCAGAGTAGCCAACAAGATCGAAAGAGGCCCTCTTAGGATACCAAATGCCAAAATTTGGTGTATGAATTAAGTATCTCATTATCCTTTTTACGGCCTTAAGATGACATTCTTTAGGAGCAGCTTGATATCTTGCACACATGCACACACTTAGCATAATATCGAGACGTGAAGCACATAGGTATAACAATGAACCAATCATAGAGCGATAGACCTATTGATCAACTGGTTCACCATCTTTGGTCAAATCAAGATGTCCACTAGTAGGCATGGGTGTAGACATACCTTTGCATTCTTGCATATTGAACTTCTTGAATAAGTACTTAGTGTACTTTGTTTGAGAGACAAAAGTACCTTCCTTAGTTTGCTTGATTTGCAACCCAAGAAAGAATTTGAGTTCACTCATCATTGACATCTCAAACTTCTCCGACATTAGCTTTCCAAACTTCTCACTAAAATGAGGGTTAGTTGATCCAAATATGATATCATCAACATAAATTTGGCATACAAATAATTGTCCATTAACCCTTTTAGTGAAAAGAGTAGAATCAATTTTCCCAATTTCAAATCCCTTTCCAAGAAGAAACTTCGTTAAGCATTTGTACCAAGCTCTAGGAGCTTGTTTAAGACCATAAAGAGCTTTGTGAAGTTTGTAAACATGATTTGGTTTCTTAGGATTAACAAAGCTGGGAGGTTGTTTAACATAAACTTCCTCCTATATTTCACCATTTAGAAAAGCACTTTTAATGTCCATTTGGTACAATGTGATATCATGGTGATTAGCATAGGCAAGTAAGATGCGGATAGACTCAAGTCTAGCAACGGGATCATAAGTCTCACCATAGTCCATACCTTCGACTTGTGTGTAGCCTTGGGCGACGAGACATGCTTTGTTGCGAACTACTTGTCCATCTTCATCTTGCTTGTTGCGAAACACCCATTTGGTACCGATGATGTTGTGGTTGTTGTCAGGCTTCTCAACCAATGTCCAAACTTGGTTTCTCTCAAAGTTGTGTAGCTCTTCATGCATAGCATTTATCCAATCTAGATCTTCCAATGCTTCTTCGACCTTCATAGGTTCAATGCTAGAGATGAAAGAATAGTTTTCACAAAAGTTAGCTAAACGAGTTTTAGAGCGAGTGATTCTCCCGGTTTGAATATCATTGTAGATTTGCTCGACGGGATGGTCTTTAGCAATTCTTGCTCGAACTCGTGAAAGCTTTTGCTTGGGTCTTGGTTGAACATCTTCTTCATCTTCTTATTCTTCTTGATCTTCTTCATTGTTGGCGTTGTCGTTCTCTTGTCATGGTGGAGAAGGAGGTTGTTGATGTTCTTGATGCACTTCCTTGTTTTCTTCATCTTGGTGTGTCCCACTTGTTGATGCTTCCGTATCAACTCTTGGTTCACCTTGTCGTGAAGTAGAAGCTTCCACTTGGACAGACGAGGTACTCTCCTTCACCTCCGTTGGACGAACCTTGCCTATACACAAGTCTTGGAGTGCTTCCGAAGGATCTTTGTCTCCTACATCAACTGGCAATTGCTCTACTTGCGGGCCGTTAGATTCATCAAACTTCACATCTACCGTCTCTTCAACCTTTCGGGTGAAATTGGAAATTGTTGTAGACACGGTATGTGTGAGGTTGAACCTTTCGGGTGAAATTTAGCAATGAAGCAAGTTTTAGGTTGAGCCTTTTTAGTGAAATCAACAATGTATAGATCACCTCTACGTATGCCGTTAAAGACCATTTTATAATTGTCTCGACGAAACACTTGGCAATCTACTTCAGTAAATAGGACATTGAAACCGAAATCAGCAAGTCTAGATACTGAAAGTAAGTTGTAGACAAGAGATTCAACGAGCATAACCTTCTGAATGGAGCTGTCATGTGATATGGCCACCTTACCGAGGCCAACCACCTTACCCTTTGAGTTGTCACCGAAAGTGACATACTTTCGAGGACTATCATTTTCAGCAAGCTGAAGAAACATGTCTTTATCTCCGGTCATGTGATCGATACATCCATTGTCAAGGACCCATTCCTTTCCTCCTACCATATATCCCCAAGATTTGCCATAAGACCAAAATGTCTCATTGCATCATCAAGATCAAAGTCATCATCATCATCCTCATCATAGTATCCATGTTCAACATCGTCATGTGGTGGATCAATTCCTAGTGAGAGTGATTCATTAGTATGAGTTTGACAATAATCTTGCTTATGAATTCTAGTAGCTTCGGAAATGATATCGCTAATAATTCCAACATTTCCTCTGGCACGCATAAGATTTGTAAGTTCAAATAGATAATCACCAAACATAGGATCACTAGTATTCATCTTACTGAAGGCAATAGACTTATGAAGAATTTCATCTAGATTTTTCAAAGAATAATCAGGAAATCGTTCCTCAAGAAATTTCCATATAGTGTAGGCACACTCAAGAGTAGGCAGTTTTATAATCAAGTTTCTAGGCAAGCCTCTAGTGATAAAATTAATAGTTCTAACATTCCTAATCATGTCAATAGACTCATCAAGGGTAGGATGCATAGGATCAACATAAGGTGCACAAGGACTAGCAATGTACTTGTTCAAATGATATTGATTGAAAATTACAAGCATCTCATTTTTCCACCCATGAAAGTACTCTCCATCAAGTATAGGCACTCTATGTCTAAGACTCCCCAAAGTAGACTCATCCATCTTCCTCCAATGGTGATTAAACCAAGGCAATGGAAACCTGGCTTTGATACCACTTGTAGGACCTTGAGAAGAGGTGTCTAGAGGGGGGGTGATTAGACACTAAGTACCAAAGTTGCAGTTTTTAGCAAATTTAAGTTTAAGTGGAGTTTAGGCACAAATTTAACATTCACAACATATAGCAAGCAAGCATGCAAAGAGTATATGAGCAGCGGAAAGTAAAGCATGCAACTTGCAAGAATGTAAAGGGAAGGGTTTTGGAGGATTCAAACGCAATTGGAGACACGGATGTTTTTGGCATGGTTCCGATAGGTGGTGCTATCGTACATCCACGTTGATGGAGACTTCAACCCACGAAGGGTAAGGGTTGCGCGAGTCCACGGAGGGCTCCACCCATGAAGGGTCCACGAACAAGCAACCTTGTCTATCCCACCATGGCCGTCGCCCACGAAGGACTTGCCTCACTAGCGGTAGATCTTCACGAAGTAGGCGATCTCCTTGCCGTTACAAACTCCTTGGTTTAACTCCACAATCTTTGTCGGAGGCTCCCAAGTGACACCTAGCCAATCTAGGAGACACCACTCTCCAAGAAGTAACAAATGGTGCGTTGATGATGCACTCCTTGCTCTTGTGCTTCAAATGATAGTCTCCCCAACACTCAACTCTCTCTCATACGATTTGGATCTGGTGGAAAGAAGATTTGAGTGGAAAGCAACTTGGGGAAGGCTAGAGATCAAGATTCATATGGTAGGAATGGAATATCTTGGCCTCAACACATGAGTAGGTAGTTCTCTCTCAGAACTGGTAAGTTGGAAGTGTAGGTTTGTTCTGATGGCTCTCTCCACAAATGAAGAGGAGGTGGAGGGGTATATATAGCCTCCACACAAAATCTAACCGTTACACACAATTTACCAATCTCAGTGGGACCGAATCAATAAACTCGGTCAGACCAATTTAGCAAACAATGTGATCGTTAGGAATTTTGGTGGGACCGAAATGCAACTCGGTAGGACCGATATGATTAGGGTTTGGGAATAACGTAATCTCGGTGAGACCGATTACCCAAACTCGATAGGACCGATTTTGGTAATTAGCTAACCAGAGAGTTGGTCAGGCGAACTCGGTGGGACCGATTACTCAAACTCGGTGGGACCGATTTTGGTAATAAGTTAACCAGAGAGTTTGCATTGTAATCTCGGCAGTACCGAATGCTCAAACTCGGTGAGACCAATTTTGATAATGGACATACACAGAGAGATTACAATCCCATCTCGGTGAGACCGAGATCCCTATCGGTGAGACCGATTTGCCTAGGGTTTGTGGCAGTGGCTATGACATCTGAACTCGGTGGCGCCGGATAGAAAGAATCGTTGAGACCGATTTAGACTTTAGGTTTAGGTCATATGTGGATGTGGGAAAGTAGGTGAGGGTTTTGGAGTATATCACTAAGCACTGTGGAGCAAGAAACTCATCAAGCAACACCTCATCCCTCCTTGATAGTATTGGCTTTTCCTATAGACTCAATGTGATCTTGGATCACTAAAATGTAAAATGAAGAGTCTTGAGCTTGAAGCTTTAGCCAATCCTTTGTCCTTAGCATCTTGAAGGAGTTCCACATCCTTTAGTCCATGCCACTCCATTGTTGAACTTATCTGAAATATACTAGATAAAAGTGTTAGTCCAACAAGAGATATGTTGACATTAATTACCAAAACCACCTAGGGAGCACTTGTGCTTTCAGCTATCAAACGTCACAACATAACTGGGTGATTATAAAGATGCTCTACAGGCGTCTCCGAAGGTGTTTGTTGGGTTGGCATAGATCGATATTAGGATTTGTCATTTCGTGTTTTGGAGAGGTATCTCCGGGCCCTCTCAGTAATGGTGATCACTATAAGCCTCGCAAGCAATGTAACTAATGAGTTAGTTGCGGGATGAAGCATTATGGAACGAGTAAAGAGACTTGCCAGTAATGAGATTGAACTAGGTATGATAATACCGACGATTGAATCTCGGGCAAGTAACATACCGATGACAAAGGGACAACGTATGTTGTTATGCGGTTTGACCGATAAAGATCTTTGTAGAGTATGTAGGAGCCAATATGACCATCCAGGTTCTCCTATTGGTTATTGATCAGAGATGTGTCTCGATCATGTCCACATAGTTCTCGAACCCATAGGGTCCGCACGCTTAACGTTCGATGACGATTTGTATTATGAGTTATGTGTTTTTGATGACCGAAGTTTGTTCAGAGTCCCGGATGAGATCACAGATGTGACGAGGAGTCTCGGAATGGTCGAGACATAAAGATTCATATATTGGACGACATTATTCGGACACCGGAAGAGTTTCAAGTAGTTTCAGGTAAAAACGGAATGCCGGAGGGGTTACCGGAACCCCCAGGGAAAGCAATGGGCTAACATGGGCCATAGGGGAGAGAGAGGACAACCCACATAGGGGAGGTGTGTGCCCCCCCATGGGTAGTCCGAATAGGACAAGGTAAGGGGGCGCGGCCCCCCTTTCCTTCTCCCTTCCTTCCCCTCTTCCACCAGGTGGAATCCTACTATGACTTGGAGTCCTAGTAGGACTCCCTTCTCCTGGCGCGCCCTGCAAGGGCCGGCCAGCCTCCCCCTCTCCTTATTTATATACAGGGGTAGGGGGGCACCCCAAGGCACATCAAGTTCTCTTAACCGTGTGCGGTGCCCCCCTCCACAGTTACACACCTCGGTCATATCGTCGTAGTGCTTAGGCGAAGCCCTGCGCCGGTAACATCATCAACATCGTCACTATTCCATCGTGTTGACGGAACTCTACCTCGTCCTCAACTGGATCAAGAGCTCAAGGGACGTCATCAGGCTAAACATGTGCTGAATGCGGAGGTGCCGTACGTTCGGTGCTTGGATCAGTTGGATCATGAAGTCGTTTGACTACTTCAACCGCGTTAACTAAACGCTTCCGCTTTCGGTCTACGAGGGTACGTGGGCACACTCTCCCCTCTCGTTGCTATGCATCTCCTAGATAGATCTTGCATGATCGTAGGAATTTTTTTGAATTACTACGTTCCCGACAGTGGCATCAGAGCCAGGTCTATGCGTAGATGATATATGCATGAATAAAACAAAAAGAGTTGTGGGCAATAATAGTCATACTGCTTACCACCAATGTCTTACTTTGATTCAGCAGTATTGTTGGATGAAGCGGCCCAGACCGATATTACATGACCGCGTTCATGAGACTAGTTCTACCGATGTGCTTTTGCACACAGGTGGCTGGCGGGTGTTAGTTTCTCCAACTTTAGTTGAATCGAGTTTGACTACGACCGGTCCTTGTTGAAGGTTTAAACAACACACTTGATGAAAAATCACTATGGTTTTGATGCGTAGGTAAGAACGGTTCTTGCTAGAAGCCTGTAGCAGCCACGTAAAACTTGCAACAACAAAGTAGAGCACGTCTAACTTGTTTTTGCAGGGCTTGTTGTGATGTGATATGGTCAAGACATGATGTGATATAAATTGTTGTATGAGATGATCATGTTTTGTAACAAAGTTATCGGCAACTGGCAGGAGCCATATGGTTGTCGCTTTATTGTATGAAATGCAATCGTCATCTAATTGCTTTACTTTATCACTAAGCGGTAGCAATAGTTGTAGTAGCAATAGTTGGCAAGACGACAATGATGCTACGATGGAGATCAAGGTGTCAAGCCGGTCGATGGAGATCATGACGATGCTTGGGTGATGGAGATCACGAGCACAACATGATGATGGCCATATCATGTCACATATTTTGATTGCATGTGATGTTTATCTTTTATGCATCTTATTTTGCTTAGTACGACAGTAGCATTATAAGATGACCCCTTACTAAATTTCAAGGTATAAGTGTCCTCCCTGAGTATGCACTGTTGCTACAGTTCGTCGTGCTGAGACACCGCGTGATGATCAGGTGTGATAAGCTCTACGTTCACATACAACGGGTGCAAGCTAGTTTTGCACATTCAGAATAGAGCCTACCATATGCAGATATGGCCTCAGAACACTGAGACTGAAAGGTCGAACGTGAATCATATAGTAGATATGATCAACATAGTGAAGTTCACCTACTCCATCTCACGTGATGATCGGACATGGTTTAGTTGATTTGGATCACGTGATCATTTAGATGACTAGAGGGATGTTTATCTAAGTGGGAGTCTTAAGTAATATGATTAACTGAACTTTAATTTATCATGAAGTTAGTCCTGATAGTTTTTGCATGTCTATGTTATTGTAGATCAATGGCCCGTGCTACCGTTTGTTTGAATTTTAATGCATTCCTGGAGAAAGCTAAGTTGAAAGATGTTGGTAGCAATTACACAGACTGGGTCCGTAACTTGAGGATTATCCTCATTACTACACAGAAGAATTACGTCTTGGAAGCACCGCTAGGTGCTAGGTCTGTTGCAGACGCAACTGCGGACATTGTGAACGTCTGGCAGAGCAAAGCTGATGACTACTCGATAGTTCAGTGTGTCATGCTTTACGGCTTAGAATCGGGACTTCAAAGACGTTTTGAACGTCATGGAGCATATGAGATGTTCCGGGAGTTGAAGTTAATATTTAAAGCAAGTGCCCGAGTTGAGAGATATGAAGTCTCCAACAAGTTCTATAGCTGCAAAATGGAGGAGAATAGTTGTGTCAATGAACACATACTTAGAATGTCTGGGTACCATAACCACTTGACTCAACTCGAAGATAATCTTCCTAATGATGGTATCATTGACAGAGTTCTTCAATCACTGCCACCAAGCTATAAAGGCTTCATGATGAACTATAATATGCAAGGATGACGAAAACGATTCCTAAGCTCTTCGCAATACTAAAGGCCGCCGAGGTAGAAATGAAGAAGGAGCATCAAGTGTTGATGGTCAACAAGACCACTAGTTTCAAGAAAAAGGGCAAAGGGAAGAAGGAGAACTTCAAGAAGAATAGCAAGCAAGTTGCTACTCCCGGGAAGAAGCCCAAGTCTAGACGTAAGCCCGAAACTGAGTGCTTCTACTTCAAAGGGACTGGTCATTGGAAGCGGAACTGCCCCAAGTGTTTGGCGGATAAGAAGGATGGCAAAGTGAAAGGTATATTTGATATACATGTTATTGATGTGTACCTTACTAATGCTCGTAGTAGCACCTGTGTATTTGATACTGGTTCTGTTGCTCATATTTGCAACTCGAAACAGGGGCTATGAATTAAACGAAGATTGGCTAAGGATGAGGTGACGATGCGCGTCAGGAATGGTTCCAAGGTCGATGTGATCGCCGTCGGCACGCTACCTCTACATCTACCTTCGGGATTAGTTTTAGACCTGAATAATTGTTATTTGGTGCCAGTGTTGAGCATAACATTATATCTGGATCTTTTTTAATGCGAGACCGTTATTCATTTAAATCAGAGTATAATGGTTGTTCTATTTATATGAGTAATATCTTTTATGATCATGCACCCTTGTTGAGTGGTCTATTTTTGTTATCTCAATCGTGGAGATACACATGTTCATAATATTGAAGCCAAAAGATGCAACGTTGATAATGATTGTGCAACTTATTTATGGCACTGCCGTTTAGGTCATATTGGTATAAAGCGCATGAAGAAACTCCATGCTGATGGGCTTTTCGAATCACTTGATTATGAATCACTTGGTGCTTGTGAACCATGTCTTATGGGCAATATGACTAAGACTCCGTTCTCCGGAACAAAGGAACGAGCTACTGATTTATTGGAAGTAATACATACTGATGTATGCGGTCCAATGAGTGTTGAGGCTCGTGGCGGGTATCATTATTTTCTTACCTTCACAGATGATTTGAACAGATATGGTTATATCTACTTAATGAAACATAAGTCTGAAACATTTGAAAAGTTCAAAGAATTTCAGAGTGAAGTGGAAAATCATCGTAACAAGAAAATAAAGTTTCTACAGTCTGATCATGGAGGCGAATATTTAAGTTACGAGTTTGCTCTTCATTTGAAACAATGTGGAATAGTTTCGCAACTCACGCCACCTGGAACACCACAGCGTAATGATGTGGCCAAACGCCGTAACCGTACTTTATTAGATATGGTGCGATCTATGATGTCTCTTACTCATTTACCACTATCGTTTTGTGGTTATCCTTTAGAGAAGGATGCATTCACTTTAAATAGGGCAGCATCGAAATCCGTTGAGACAAGCCTTATGAACTGTGGTTTGGCAAGAAACCAAAGTTGTCATTTCTTAAAGTTTGGGGCTGCGATGCTTATGTGAAAAAGCTTCAACCTGATAAGCTCAAACCCAAATCGGAGAAGTGTGTGTTCATAGGATACCCAAAGGAAACTCTTGGGTACACCTTCTATCACAGATCCGAAGGCAAAATATTTGTTGCTAAGAATGGATCCTTTCTAGAGAAGTAGTTTCTCTCGAAAGAAGTGAGTGGGAGGAAAGTAGAACTTGATGAGGTAGTTGTACCTTCTCCCGAATTGGAAAATACTTCATCACAGAAATCAGTTCCAGTGATTCTACACCAATTAGTGAGGAAGCTAATATTGATGATCATGAAACTTCAGATCAAGTTACTACCGAACCTCGTAGGTCTTCCAGAGTACGGTCCGCACCAGCGTGGTACAATAACCCTATTCTAGAAGTCATGTTACTAGACCATGATGAACCTACGAACTATGAGGAAGCGATGATGAGCCCAGATTCCGTGAAATGGCTTGAGGCCATGAAATCTGAGATGGGATCCATGTATGAGAACAAAGTTTGGACGTTGGTGGACTTGCCCGATGATCAGCAAGCCATAAAAAATAAATGTATCTTCAAGAAGAAGACTGGCGCTGACGGTAATGTTACTGTCTACAAAGCTCGACTTGTTGCGAATGGTTTTCGACAAGTTCAAGGAGTTGACTATGATGAGACTTTCTCAGCCGTAGCGATGCTCAAGTCTGTCAGAATCATGTTAGCAATTGCTGCATTTTATGATTATGAAATTTGGCAAATGGATGTCAAAACTGCATTCCTGAATGGATTTCTGGAAGAACAGTTGTATATGATGCAACCAGAAGGTTTTATCGATCCAAAGGGTGCTAACAAAGTGTGCAAGCTCCAGTGATCCATTTATGGACTGGTTCAAGCCTCTCGGAGTTGGAATAAACAATTTGATAGTGTGATCAAAGCATATGGTTTTATAGAGACTTTTGGAGAAGCCTGTATTTACAAGAAAGTGAGTGGGAGCTCTGTAGCCTTTCGAATATTATATGTGGATGACATATTGTTGATTGGAAACGATATAGAATTTCTGGATAGCATAAAAGGATACTTGAATAAGAGATTTTCAATGAAAGACCTCGGTGAAGCTGCTTACATATTGGGCATCAAGATCTATAGAGATAGATAAAGACGCTTAATTGGACTTTCACAAAGCACATACCTTGATAAAGTTTTTAAGAAGTTCAAAATGGATCAGTCAAAGAAAGGGTTCTTGCCTGTGTTACAAGGTGTGAAGTTGAGTCGGACTCAATGCCCGACCAGTGCAGAAGATAGAGAGAAAATGAAAGTCATTCCCTATGCTTCAGCCATAGGTTCTATCATGTATGCAATGCTGTGAACCAGACCTGATGTGTGCCTTGCTATATGTATTGCAGGGAGGTACCCAAGTAATCCAGGAGTGGAGCACTAGACAGCGGTCAAGAACATCCTGAAATACCTGAAAATGACTAAGGATATGTTTCTCTTTTATGAGGGTGACAAAGAGCTCGTCGTAAATGGTTACGTCGATGCAAGCTTTGACACTGATCTGGATGACTCTAAGTAGCAATTCGGATATGTATTTTTATTGAATGGTGGAGCTGTCAGTTGGTGCAGTTCCAAACAGAGTGTCGTGGCGGTATCTACGTGTGAAGCGGAGTATATAGCTGCTTCGGAAGCAGCAAATGAAGGAGTCTGGATGAAGGAGTTCATATCCGATCTAGGTGTCATACCTAGTGCATCAGGTCCAATGAAAATCTTTTATGACAATACTGGTGCAATTGCCTTGGCAAAGGAATCCAAATTTCACAAGAGAACCAAGCACATCAAGAGACGCTTCAATTCCATCCATCATCAAGTGTCGGAGGGAGACATAAAGATTTGCAAAATACATACGGATCTGAATGTTGCAGACCCATTGATTAAGCCTCTTCCACGAGCAAAACATGATCAGGACCAAGACTCCATGGCTGTTAGAATCATTACTTTGTAATCTAGATTATTAACTCTAGTGCAAGTGGGAGACTAAAGGAAATATGCCCTAGAGGCAATAATAAAGTTATAATTTATTTCCTTATATCATGATAAATGTTTATTATTCATGCTAGAATTGTATTAACTAGAAACTTAGTACATGTGTGAATACATAGACAAAACATAATGTCCCTAGTATGCCTCTACTTCACTAGCTCGTTAATCAAAGATGGTTATGTTTCCTAACCATAGACATGTGTTGTCATTTGATGAACGTGATCACATCATTAGGATAATGATGTGATGGACAAGACCCATCCGTTAGCTTAGCATTATGATTGTTACAGTTTCTTTGCTCCTGCTTTCTTCATGACTTATACATGTTACTCAGACTATGAGATTATGCAACTCCCGAATACCGGAGGAACACCTTGTGTGCTATCAAACGTCACAACATAGATGGGTGATTATAAAGATGCTCTACAGGTGTCTCCGAAGGTGTTTGTTGGGTTGGCATAGATCGAAATTAGGATTTGTCACTCTGTGTTTCGGAGAGGTATCTATGGCCCTCTCAGTAATGATCATCACTATAGGCCTTACAAGCAATGTGACTAATGAGTTAGTTGCAGGACGAAGCATTACGAAATGAGTAAAGAGACTTGCCGGTAACGAGATTGAACTAAGTATGATGATATCGACGATCGAATCTCGGGCAAGTAACATACCGATGACAAAGGGAACAACGTATGTTGTTATGCGATTTGACCGATAAAGATCTTCGTTTAATATGTAGGAGCCAATATGAGCATCTAGGTTCTGCTATTGGTTATTGATCGGAGATGTGTCTTGATCATGTCTACATAGTTCTCAAACCCGTTGGGTCCGCACGCTTAACATTCGATGACGATTTGTATTATGAGTTTTGTGTTGTTGATGACCGAAGTTTGTTCAAAGTCCCGGATGAGATAACGGATATGAAGAGGAGTCTCGGAATGGTCGAGACATAAAGATTGATATATTGGACAACATTATTTGGACACCGGAAGAGTTCTGAGTGGTTTCGGGTAAAAACGGAATGCCGAAGGGGTTACCAGACCCCCCCGGAGAAGCAATGAGCCAACATGGGCCATTGGAGAGAGAGAGAGGACAACCCACATAGGGGAAGCGCGCGCCGCCCATGGGTAGTCCGAATAGGACAAGGGAAGGGGGCGCGACCCCCCTTTCCCTCACCCTTCCCTTCTTCCACCAGGTGGAATTCTACTAGGACTTGGAGTCCTAGTAGGACTCCCTTCTCCTGGCGCGCCCTGCAAGGGCCGGCCGGCCTCCCCCTCTCCTCCATTATATACAGGGGTAGGGGGGCACCCAAGGCACATCAAGTTCTCTTAACCGTGTGCGGTGCCCCCCTCCATAGTTACACACCTCGATCATATCATCGTAGTGCTTAGGCGAAGCCCTGCGCCGGTAACATCATCAACACCATCGCCACGCCATTGTGCTGAAGGAACTCTCCCTCGTCCTCAACTGGATCAAGAGCTCGAGGGACGTCATCAGTCTGAACGTGTGCTGAACACGGAGGTGCCGTATGTTCGGTGCTTGGATCAGTTGGATCATGAAGACGTTCGACTACATCAACCGCGTTAACTAAATGCTTCCGCTTTTGGTCTACGAGGGTACATGGACACACTCTCCCCTCTCGTTGCTATGCATCTCCTAGATAGATCTTGTGTGATCGTAGGATTTTTTTTGAATTACTATGTTCTCTGACAGGTTTCTCTCTCAAGCCGCCCAAGTTTAGTTCGTTAATCTGGCCTAACGAGAAGCACTCTGCCTTCGGGAAAGGAGGTTGAAGCTGAAGGTTGACCCACTTCAAGTTTGGGGATCGGACGTATCATGTTAAGGCACAACGGGGGCACAAGCTAATTTTAAGACCAAAATCGGATTGGCACTAAAAAACCTGATTTACTTCGGATGTGAAGTTTTCACATAAGTTTTTTGGTTTTTCGAGCTTATAACACTCTTGACTGAGGTGTTCTGCGTAATGGTTTTATTCGGTAAATCATTTTCAACCCGCAGTTCGACATCTTTCCTACCGAGCTGCACCTCGGCGTTGTCAAAACCTACACGACAGTTAAACTAGTTCCCGAGGAGATTCGATCCTCAAGTTGGTCGACCGCACCCAACCTGAGCCTCGGGGGCTACTGCACACTGTGTGCCAGTTTTGTCATAAATTCCATAAAAATCAGCCCACGACTGAGGTGGTGCACCACCTCGGAAGCAGTTCGGGATAAAGCTCGGATGCAAGTGGTTAGATCCATATAGGACATTTCCGGCATTAAGCTTAGTTGAACTCCTTCAACTATTACAAGACTGAGGTAATCTATGACACCTCGGATGCAGACCGACCGCTGGAGCTCGGCTTCAAAAAGATACCTCATATGCATTCTGGCGTGTTAGAGCTCGGATGCAAGAAGACACCGCCACACGGGAAAAACTTCGAACCTGAGGTGTGGCGTAAAAATGACAAGGCGTTGATAGAGGCCGAGAACATAAAGGGGCTCCTCGGATACCCGACGTGTAAATTCTTCGGATTCACCTCGGCGATCCTCAAGGTCGAAGATGGGAGGATTTGTTGAACCAGTTTTCAAGACTGACGACTGAAGATGAAGAACAGTTCAGGAGAACCGGGGAGCTTCCCCAACTTGAAGACCGATTCAGGGGGCTAGTGAGGGTGTTCCGGACTAAGGGGTCCTCGGGCTGCCGACCTAGCTCTCATGTGCCGGACTGGTGGACCGCTCTTGATTTATCAAAGGAAGGCCAGACTATCGACGACTCCGTGCTCTAGAAGGAAACCTCTGAAGACTTGGTGTATCATCCAATTCTAGTTAGCGTAATCGGCATGTTTGTCCCCGGATAGTAACCAGCCATATGTAACCCTAGGCACCCATGGTGTCTATATAAACTAGAGGGCTAGACCGTATATAGGGAGAACCATCATCCTACTCATCTAGGGTTTAGTTCATCCAATCTCGTGGTAGATCAACTCTGTAACCATCATATACATATCAATATAATCAAGCAGGACGTAGAGTTTTACCTCTTCGAGAGGGCCCGAACCTGAATAAATACTGTCTCTGCGTTCACTATTCCCCATTGATCCAAGATCCATATCTCAGGACCCCTACCCCAGATCCACCGGTTTTGACACTGACACCCGTGCCAACCGTGGCACTCCGTCCACTGCCCTGCCGCGACCTACGCTCCGCCCGCTGCTGGCCGCCACGATGAGCCAGAGCAGGAACATCGCGTACCCGCCTGCCATGATGAGCCAGAGCAGGAACGCCGCGTACCTGGCCGCCGTGGGGCCCTCCTTCCACGAGAAGCATTGGAGTGCGACTGGGATGCGCTCTTCCTCCCTGTCCGCAACCACCTCCGCCTTGCCGTCCCCGTCCCGGGCGCTTGCTAGCGCGGGGTGGGGTCGACCTCGTTGCAGCTGTAGACGTGGCACCCATCGGCGTGGCCGAGGGGCAGCTCCTACTCTGGGACCTCCCTATGGAGCATGGTGAGCTGGGCGATGCTGCGGCGAGCAGGGCAGGCACGATGTGGGCAACGTCCAGCGAGGCCACCAACATGGGCGAGCTGCACGGTGAGCTGCGCGG
The DNA here is from genome assembly GCF_018294505.1 of Triticum aestivum. NCBI lineage: Eukaryota > Viridiplantae > Streptophyta > Magnoliopsida > Poales > Poaceae > Triticum > Triticum aestivum. The sequence continues at coordinate 338,134,044 of NC_057807.1, read as the reverse complement.
GCGTGGCGGTGCTGCCGCGAGCAGGGTGAGCGCCATGCGGGCCGAGCGGGGCGCGGACACAACGCAGCACCGCTCAGCTCATCTGTTTGGGGTCAATGGTAGGACTTGGCCTTAGTCACCCAAAATTACAAATCAGATAAATCCAACATTATACTCCCTCCATTTTTTGTTTGTTAACACAATATAGGCGCAGACACTCATACTTACACACATATACGCACCCCTATGAATACACGTATGCACACCTATCCCTATGAGGATATCTGAGAACTGATCCGACATATCATCTTGAGATTGACGAAGTCGGCACAAACGCATTCGTAGTGGACGGGAATGTCTCCTCCCACTGAACGCACATCGCAGAAAGCATTGCAAGGAAATCATAAACTGATAGCTGTTCGGTTGGCTGGCGAGTAAGGGATCAATAAGCTAAGGGATAATTGCATTTGAGCCCTTAGTTGTGTCACTCTCGACAGGAATACCCCTAGTTTTGTAAAACATGCGGTCTTGCCAACTCAATTAGCTTGCTTTGTGTTTTTGCCCTTCCGGCATGGCTCCGTCCAGTCAGCGCCATTTGACCATAAGCGGCGCTAGATTTTGGACAGGTCTTGCCCCCACAGCCCCCGGTCGACCTAACCAGCTCACACTCTCTCGTTCCCCACTGTCTCTCTTTTTCTCTCACCAAACCTAGCTCGCTCGGCGGCGGTGAAACCTGCACCGCCAGATCCATTGGCAGGCGATGGGGGAGACCGGAGAAAGTGTCGGCCGACGCGGCCGCCATGGTAGGGACACCACATCCTCTCTTCAGCGTGGAGGAGGCGGTGCTGCTGGAGCCGATGGTGATAGGGCAGCGGATCTGCACAGGAGCGCGTATAAGGTGACATGGGCGGCGCCCACAGTGACAAGGGCAGCGGATCTGCACGGGAGCGCGTACAAGGCGACGCTGGTGGCGCCCACGGCGACAAGGGCAATGGATCTGCACGGGAGTGCATACAAGGCGACGCTTGCGGCGCCCACGGCGACAAGGGCAGCAAACCTGCACGGGTGCGCGGACAAGGCCACACCGGCGGCTCCCACGGCGACAAGGGCAACGGATCTGCACGGGAAATTCCTGCGGGGTAAGTATCAGACCTAGATTTGCTTGTGTTTACTGTTGCAGGGTTGATTCAACGATGCTTTAGGCTAGGTTTTGTTCATTTTTTCACGGGAGATGGCATGTTTTTATCGTAGGATGAATCCAGCGACCGTGTTCTATCTATCTATTAGAATGGAGACTGTTCTTGTTTATGCGGGTACTAAAGGAAAAGATTGTGGCTTCACTTTTCCATTGTTTGTGGACACCACTACTTCATACCAGGATTCTAGGGCTGCCATTTGTGCTAAGTATCCATGGGAATTGTTTGATGCTGTTGAGATGAGATATTGGGATAGTAGCAACCTTTGTTGGGTCCCTGTACAGTGTGATTCTTTCTTGACAGCTCCATGTTTCCCTTCTTCAACTTGTGACTTTTGATCCAGCTCTATTCTACCTCTGCATGCAGGTCTTCAAAAGCCAGGGCAACACACAATGGAGGAGGAGGATCAACCCACACCACCCACTCACACTCCTGTGGTAACTCATTGCACATCACATTAACCAAAAATTAAATTTTTCATAAACAAGAAGTAAAACATGCTCAAATTCACAATCTCTTACGTCTAAAGGACACCCTAAAAACCGGCGGCCAGTGCTTTCCCCTCCCCAGGAAACACGGCGGGCTGGAACAAGGCCGTGACCAGGGCAACGATGCTTTGAACGATACTCGAATCCACAATAGGTGTCATCGGGAAGATAGAACTCAGAGACGAGCTGCACAATCCCGACCCCATCAACCTAAACCAAATGGAAGGGAAGGAAGGCCAAAATTTCCCCCAAATCTCACAAACCCTAGAAATCCTAGAACTAATTGGGGGTGGAGGAGCCGCACAAGCTCATGTTCACTTACCTCACCGGCCGCCTGCGAGCAGTTGGACGAACCCGAGCTCGTCGTGCTACGCCGCTCCATCTTCTTCCTCGTCAGACCTCGCGTGGCCGGCTCCGCTCCTCTGTTTGGTCAGCGCGAGCTCACTAAGGACGAAAGGATACTAAGTGTAGCACCGACAGGGGCAAAAATGTCCAAAATCTAGCGCCGCTTACGGTCAAACGGTGCTGACTGGACGGAGCCGTGCCGGAAGGGCAAAAGAACAAGACAAGCGAACTGAGTTGGACAAGACCGCGTGTTTTCCAAAAGTAGGGGCAATCCTGACGAGTGGTACCCAACTAAGGGTATAAAACCGATTATCCCATAAGCTAATCGACAAGTTAAACAACCATTTAATCAACTAATAGGACGATTTATCGGTTTATCGGCTACTCGATGACCCTGCAAGTAGGGATTAATCGGCAAGTTAACTCATTAGTCTGGTATATTGACTATACGACCATTAACTAAAATATGTCTATGATTGACTAATTGGACGAATTCGTAAACTGGGGCAAAAAGACCTAAAATAAATCCAGAAATTCTATTGTAGTATGGATGAATAAACAAACAAAATAAATATAACTTAGATCTAGACATCTAATTTTAGAATTGAACAACTAATAATTTAATAAAAATAATATTGCAGGCGAAGGCGCTGTGGTAGGACATATTTTTTTTCAAAAAGGGGGGACTCCCCGGCCTCTCCATCAAAACGATGCATACACAAACAGACAATCATGTGTTTTCGTTGCTTCCAATTTTCACCACACATGAATACATCAGGTAACCCCCCATTCAATGGCATTTTAATTACACCTTAAACATTTTCTCAAAAAAAAAGAACGATATAATAAGGCAAACTAGTTCTCAAAAAGAAAAGAAAGATCGGGCAACCAGAGTTATTTTAAATCAATTCATGTCATCTAAGTAAGCAATGCCAAAATACATTTTTTTTTTGAAAAAGGAGGTTAAAATCCTCGGCCTCTGCATCAATCGATGCATACGGCGATCTTTATTTATTATTCAACAAATGTCTAATAAGAACATACATCAAGCCACCCGAGCCACCACTCACATCTACAAAACTTGATAATGTGAAGTGCTCTCACTCCCCATATCTAAAACCGGTGTCGTCGCCGATCCGTCCACATAATGTATCGGAACTAAAGCCGGTGCAACCAGTGGCAGAGCTTGAAAGAAAAAGCTGGGCGGGCCAGACTAAACAAGAGCACAATTTTTTTTTGAAACTCTGAATCATAAGCATCAGTATGATTACAGGATGGAGCAAGCAGTACGTATATATACAGCAAAATACATTTCAACCATGAACCACTATTAAGTTAGCTAATACAAAAGCTTTGATACATTAGACATGGACTTACTCACATACTACAAATCAACTCTCCGGTCACCCTTGCTTCTAAAATCTGCAATGACATCTTCGTGGCTGTAGTTCTCTAGAATTCCACCCTCTATGTGAACTAACAGATTATTGGCAAGATTCTCATCTTCCACTTAACAACCACAATTGAGACTTTCAGCTGCAAACAGTTTCTTTCTACTTTCTCCTTGTCTGTCGCTGCTATAACATTCTCTATGTGGCACGGTTGATTCATTAATGCATGACCACTGGTGACTGTGTTGTTGTGTGTTGAGCATGGTCTAGATCCCATGTGGGTCAAGAATGCACAATGCTTCCCACACTTAACCCTCTTCCAACTGTTAAATCCATCTACCGAGAAAACATGAGAGCCACCTCGCGTATTCTCTTTTTTTTCGGAGACAAAGCAATATAGACAATATGCACGACTTTTCTCCGCTGAGTACTCTAGCCATGACGGAAAATCATCAAACCAACTATATTGGAAGCGGCATTGATGCCCTGTTTCACCTGAAGGTTCATAGTTCTGTAGACGGGGTTGCGTAGTACCTAACATCAGATATGCTCTCACTGTATCCCTCTAATCTGGTGGATATTGCCAGATTTGAGGGTGCAGTCCAAGATCTCGCTGCAAGAACTCAATACCTTGGAATGTAACAACTTCATTTGTTCGAACTTCTTCCTACTTGTTTTGGTTATGTTATTCCAATTCAAGCAACGATGATATCTGGTCTTCCTCAACTCGAGTTATGTCATATCTTTTCCTTTTAAAAACCAAATCAATTCTTCTCTCAGATTGATTTTCCTTGCCCATGATTAGCTGTGTTGCAATTTGTATAAGATCAGCCTATTCACTTTCTTATCAAATGGACACAACTATTTCTTATCAACACTGGGCACTCAAAACAAATGAATAGTTGGTGCTAATGGTTAGTAATTCCACTGGAGACTCAACAGGATTCTGTACAGGTGGAATTCCATATGGATAAAATCTGCTTCTTATAAACACTGGACACTGAAAATAGATGAGTCCATGACTCATGAGTAGATGTAAAGAACTAAATAAAAATGATAAAATGGGGAATTACCTGTTGAAATATGGGGTGGGCTTTAGGCCCATCTAACAATTTCATAAAAATCTCTAAGGGCCCATATGGGTTATATGGCACTAGGTGTAGTGGGAAGTTTAGTCCCACCCCGGAAGTGGAAGAGGAGTTGGAGCTCCTTATAAGGGTTTCTCTTCTACATGCTATTGGAGCTTGAGAAGAGAAGAGGCCTTCGCGCACTCCTCCTCGACTGCCCACCTCGTCACGACGCGCCGCGGGTTGTGGGAATTAGTCGAGCCGATCTCACACCTACGCGCTTATTTTTGTCAGTCACTAGAGGAGAGTTTCTGACAGCTGGGCCACGATCTGAGACGTTGGGTCGTGGGCTGTCACGGACTCGGACGTGGATCGAGCCCACGTCTCTCCATGCGGCTGCGCCTATATAAGTGTGTGGTGTCTCCTAACCCTAGCCGCCACGAACAGATCACATCTACTCCCATGCGAACCACCCATGTCGTTCCTTTGCTGCAGATGCCGCCGGTGACTCCATCCCGTCTACCGCGTACACGGTTGACGGGGGAGCAGGTCTTCGAAACCCCGTCTCTCCAGTTCCTGTATGGGAGAGAGGCGAATAGATTTTTGGGAAGTGACTACGCGACTGGTCGCCTCCGATCCACTACTTCCTCTACGTCTTCGTTATCACCATGTCCACCGACGCCGAACGTACCGTCGCCGAGAAGACCGAGGCCGACAAGAAGGCCGCCGAGGATGCTGCTGCTTCCGCCACCACCGTGGTGGCTTCTGCATGGCCTACTAGAGGGTATAACACGTTTATTCCTCTCCTGATTATTTCCATATTAGCAGTACTAGCATCATGTGTAGATTTGTCTACTGTTTGCGTAGTACGTGCTTGTTTAGATCAGTATCAGTATGTCGTTAATTCTGTCAATGCAATGCTACTCATCTACTTATGGATTAAATTAGTCAAAAAATTGCCTATTTTCTTAGCAATCCAAAAACCTATTATGTGTAGGAATTTTTCGGCAAGTGGCTTTGCCGATGCACTGAAACTGGATAAGTTTACCGGTACGTACTTTAAGCATTGGTAGACTAAGACCACTTTATGGCTCACAACTATGAACGTGTTCTGGGTCACCGGTGTCTCCACGGGAACGATTGCTCCTGAACAGGAGAAGGCGTTCAGGGAGGCCGTCGTTGTGTTTCTCGGAGCAGTTCTTAGCGTGATCAGAGATAAATTGGTCGACACATCTTTACATGTGCATGTCGCCAAGGACTTGTGGGAGGCGCTCGAATCTAAGTTCGGGGCCACCGATGCTGGTAGCGAAATGTATATTATAGAGCAGTTCCACGATTACAAGATGGTTGAAAACCTCCTGTACTGGAGCAGGCTCATGAGATAATATGCATCGTTAAGGAGCTTGAGCTTCTGAAGTGCGATTTACCGGGCAAGTTTGTCGCGGGATGTATAATCTCTAAGCTCCCTAATCCTGGAGGAATTTTGCCACCACTCTGAAACATCAGAGGCGTGAATTCTCTGTGGAGGATGTCATTGGCCATCTGAGTGTTGAGCAGAATTCAAGGGAAAAGGACTCGCACGGAAAAGGGGACGAAGGGACTTCTATCGCCAACATGGTGAACCAGAGGAACTTCAACTCCCACAAGTCCAAGGGAAAGAATGGTGTCCAAAAGAATACCGACTTTAAGAAGAAGGGTAAGAAGACCTTCAAGAAGAACAAGAAGGATGAGGGCTGCTTTACTTGTGGTTCGTTTGAACATTGGGCCAACAAGTGCCCAAACAAGTTTAAGAAGTCAGGACAGGACTCCAAGTGTATCAACATGATTGTGGGTAACAACGAGAATGGTGCATCTTGGTACGGTAATTTATTTGCTGTTTTTTCAGTGTTTCAGCCCACCGATTGGTGGGTGGACACGGGTGAAGGTGTTCATGCGTGTGCTAACATTTCATTGTTCTCTTCTTACCAGGTCACAGGCCACGGGTCTGTATTGATGGGGAATGGCGCGAGTGCTTCTATTCATGGTGTTGGCACGACCAATCTGAAGTTTACTTCGGGAAGGATCGTGTAGCTGAAGAAAGTGCAGCATGTCCCCGCCATCAAGAAGAACCTCGTTAGTGGCTCCCTTCTATGTAGAGAAGGGTTTAAGTTGGTTTTCGAGTCTAATAAATTAGTTGTTACTAAGTATGGACTATTTGTTGGAAAAGGTTATGAGAGCGGAGGGATGTTCCGCCTTTCCCTCGTAGATTTCTGTAATAAAGTCGTGAACCATATTCATTCGAGTGTTAATGAATCTGAAGTTTGGCATTCACGTCTTTGTCACATAAGTTTTGGTGTTATGACGCGGCTAGCTAAGTTGGATTTAATCCCAAGTTTCACTTTAGCCAAAGTGAAAGAACATGTGGTGCCCCCATGTTTGATTTTGGTAGTTGATGACAATCTCTATGGACTAATGGTTGCCTTGAGTTTTATTTGAAGGATTTCTCCATAGGCTTTTCTTGGAGTCCATTTGTTGGTTTCAAGGAGAGTTTGTGATGACCAAGGTGCCATTCAAGAAATTACCTAAAGATTGGTCATGTGAGAGGTTGATCAAGACTAAGTCAAAGTGTGAATCAAGTTGATCAACACACAAAGCGTAGAAGATGTACCGAGAGGGATCAAGCGATCCCATGGTATGGTAAGCATTGTCAATTACGCTTTGTGTACTAACCCATGATCTTCGTGAGAGTTCTTTGTGGGGTTAGGTTGTGGTGTGCAAGTTCAAGTGAAGCATCACAAAGAGATCAAATGCTTGAAGTTTGCCGTCCATTGTGGTGACAATGGACCTATGAAGATGTGCGGAAGAGTGGCTCACCCATAGTGGAGTATGGGGGAGCAATCAACTAGTCTTCATCGAGCCAGCGCAATCAAGAAAGGTGGTCCAACTTGAGGGAGTCAAGATCGTCATCATCTAGCTCAAGTTGACCATGTGCAAGGCAAAGATTTACCCTTGATAGGTTTTCCATTTTACCGGTCTCATGATGGTAGTTGGGAGACCGGGTTTTAGGTTCGATGGCCGTACTATCAAGGGGGGGGGGGGGGCTCTTGATGAGTAACTTGATCGTATCATTCGTAGAGAGCTCAAACCATTGCGTCCTTACATCATCTTTCTTGGTTCTTGTTTGGTTCTCTTTGTGAGTTTTGGAGCTTATGGTCATCTTGATGACAAGCTCGAGTTCATGAAAAACGGAGTTCACATGCATCTTCTATGATGTTTTCGATGTTGGAGATTCTACCGGTTCTTCTCTATTGGAGGTTTCACTCCTCGTTTTGTTAGGCATACCTCCCCTTGCTGTTCTGATGCTACTCATTGTCTTGTATCCAACAAGCTTGAGTTTGCTCAATTCGGAGCTCATATGAAGAAGTTATGGCAGTTCTGTTTTTCACCCTGCGGTAGTACCGCGGAGCCAGCGGTAGTACCACTTGTAGCGTCAAGCGGTAGTACCACTCCAGTGCTGCTCTACTACCACCTCGTTTTTGGGTCTGCTCTTTTCGTGTCGGGTCCAGCAGTAGTCGCGCGGCAGTAAGGCATGGCAGTTCCGCCTATAAGTGGTAGTGGCGCCCCGGTCGGGCGGTAGTACCGCTCCGGTCGGGCGATAGTACCGCTACTGCACTACTGCCACTGTACTCTTCTCTGTCCTGCCTCCTTTGGTCCCATGCTCTGCTCCTCCAGCGGTAGTATCGCTGGGGTGAGCGGTAGTACTTCTTGTAAGCAGTACTACCGCCCCAAGGTTCTTGTTTTGTTGCTCCTTTTCCCTGCTTCTTTCGCCTGAGCGGTAGTACCGCTCGTGGAGCAGTAGTACCGCTCGTGTGCGGGATGAGCACATAACGGTTGGATTTTCCCCTTCCTATAAAAGGGGGTCTGCTTCCCCAATGAACCTTATCCTTTGAGCTCGTGTTCTTCCCCCATTGTTGACCTTCTTCAAGCTTGCTAACTCTCAATCCCTCCATGGATTCTTGCTAGTTTTTGAGGGAAAAGAGAGAGGAGATCTAGATACACATTTCCACCAATCACTTTCGCCTCTATTTGAGGGGTACCCATTGGATCTAGATCTTGGAGTTCTTGGTGTTCTCCTTCTCGTTCTTCCTCTCATCTTCCTCCCTAACATTAGTTGCTTCGGTGGGATCTGAGAGAGACGGACTTGGGCACTCCGTGTGCCCTTGCCATTGCATTTGGTGCATCGGTTTGAGTTCTCCACGTGATACGTGGAAGTTAGAAGTTGAGAAGCTTATTACTCTTGGGTGTTTGGTACCCTTGAGCTTGTTACTCTTGGGTGTTTGGACACCCTAGAGCTTGTTTCTCTTGGGTGCCTTGGCGCCCTAGACGACTGGTGTTGTTTGGAGCTCAATCATTGTGGTGTAAAGCTCTGGGCAAGCGTCGGGGTCTCCAATTAGGTTGTGGAGATCGCCCCGAGCAATTTGACGGGTACCGGTGACCGCCCCCAAGGGTTGCCAAAGTGTACGGGTTCGGTGACCGCCCCCAAGGATCGCCATTTGTACGGGTTCAGTGACCGCCCTCAAGGGTCCCTTAGTGGAATCACAGCATCTTGCATTGTGCGAGTGCGTGAGGAGATTACGGTGGCCCTAGTGGCTTCTTGGGGAGCATTGTGCCTCCACACCGCTCCAAACGGAGATTAGCATCCGCAAGGGTGTGAACTTCGGGATACATCGTCGTCTCTGCGTGCCTTGGTTATCTCTTACCCGAGCCCTTTACTTATGCGCTTTACTTTGTGATAGCCATATTGTTCTTTGTCATATATCTGGCTATCACATAGTTGCTTATCTTGCTTAGCATTAGTTGTTGGTGCACATAGGTGAGCCTAGTTGTTTTAGGTTTTGTGCTTGACCTATTAACCGCTAGGTTTATTCCGCATTTGTTCAAGCCTAAACCGTAATTATTTTAAAGCGCCTATTCACCCCCCTCTAGGCGATATCCTCGATCTTTCACAAAGGTTCTAAGTACCCTTCATGTGTGCAAGCTAAGCAACCTTGCCAGCCTCACAAGGCTGCGGAGGAGACACACTTGGCACCATTAGAACTCATACATTCTGATCTTGGTGAGATGAATGGTGTGTTAACTAAAGGTGGAAATAAATAATTCATGACATTGATAGATGATTCCACTAGATATTGCTATGTATATCTGTTTAATACTAAAGATGAGGCTCTACACTACTTTAAATTCTATAAGGCAGAAGTTGAGAATCAACTTGAAAAGAAAATTAAACGAGTCCGGTCAGATCATGGTGGAGAGTACTTCTCGAGTGAGTTTGATACCTTTTGTGCGGAAAAAAGCATTATTCATGAGAGGACACCTTCCTATTCTCCCCAGTCAAACGGGGTTGCCGAGCAGAAAACCCGTACTCTAACTGATTTGGTTAATGCCATGTTAGATACATCGGGTTTATCCAAGGCATGGTGGGGGGAGGCTATATTGATGACATGTCATGTCCTCAATAAAGTTCCGATAAAGGATAATGAGATCACTCCCTATGAGAAATGGGCAAAGAGAAGGACAACACTCTCGTACTTGCATACTTGGGGCTGTTTGGCGAAAGTCAATGTGCCGATCCCCAAAAAGCGTAAGCTTGGACCCAAGACTGTGGACTGCGTTCATTTTGGCTACGTTAAGAACAACGTTGGCTATAGATTTCTAGTAGTGAAATCTGAGGTGCCTGACTAGAAGGTCGATACAATTATGGAGTCTAAGGATGCTGCATTCTTCGAGGATATTTTTCCTATGAAAGATATGTAAAGAACTTCTAGACAGGAATCTAAGGAGACTCCTGAGCCTGCCATTCCTATGGAATATTATGAACGAACACATGATGAAAATCCTTAGGATGATGATGAGGAAACCATTGGTAGGGGCAAGAGACAAAGTACTGCAAAGACCTTTGGTGATGATTTCTTCGTGTACCTCGTGGATGATACTCCCACTTCTATTTCAGAAGCGTATGCCTCTCCAGAAGCTGACTACTGGAAGGATGCGGTCCGTAGCGAGATGGACTCCATGGATAACGGGACATGCGAGATCACTGAGAGTCCATATGGTTGTAAACCATTGGGATGTAAGTGGGTGTTCAAAACAAAACTTAGGCCCGATGGTAGGATTGAAAAGTACAAGGCTAGGCTTGTGGCCAAGGGCTATGACCGGAAAGAAGAGGAAGATTTCTTCGGTACTTATTCACCTGTGGCTAGACTAACCACCATTCGAGTATTACTCTCGTTGGCGGCCTCGCACGGTCTTCTCGTCCACTAGATGGATGTTAAGATGGCTTTTTTGAATGGAGAGCTAAACGAGGAAGTCTACATGCAACAGCCAGATGGCTTTGTGATAGATGGTCAGGAAAGAAAGGTGTGTAGGTTACTAAAATCTTTATATGGCCTGAAGCAAGCACCTAAGCAATGGCATGATAAGTTTAATACAACTCTGACATCTGTTGGCTTCGTTGTTAATGAAGCTAACAGATATGTATACTATCGCCATGGTGAGGGCAAAGGAGTTATACTGTGCTTGTATGTTGATGGCATACTGATATTCGGAACCAACCTCAAAGTCATTGAGGAGGTCAAGTCATTTCTATCTCAGAACTTTGAGATGAAGGACCTTGGTGTGGCTCATCTTATCTTGAACAACAAGCTACTGAGAGATAATGAGGGTGGGATCACACTTCTGCAATCCCATTATGTTGAGAAGGTGTTTAGCCGTTTTGGATATTCGGACTGCAAACCATCTCAAACACCATATGATCTTGGTGTGTTTGTTCAAAAGTTGGAAGGCACAACTAAGGATCATATGAGATACTCTCAAACCATTGGTTCACTCATGTACCTAGCAAGCGCAACGAGGCCTGACATCACGTTTTCTATGAGCAAACTGAGTCGGTTTGTTTCCAATCCGGGTGATGTACATTGGCATGCTATTGAGAGAGTTATGCGCTATCTAAAAGGCACTATGAACTATGGACTTCACTGTACCTGATACCCGTCGGTACTTGAAGGGTATAGTGATGCGAATTGGATCTTTGATGCTGATGAGATGAAGGCCACAACTGGGTATATGTTTACTCTTGGAGGTGGCACTTTTTCCTGGAAGTCTTGCAAGCAAACTATCTTAACGAGATTGACAATGGAAGCAGAATTAACAGAATTAGACACATATGGTGTCGAAGCAGGATGGCTTCGAGATCTTTTGATGGACTTGCCATTGGATGATAAACCGGTTCTGGCTATCCTTATGAACTGTGATAATCAAATTGTCATCACCAAGGTGAAGAGTTCAAAGGACAACATAAAGTCCAACAAACACATATAAATGAGATTAAAAGTTGTTAGAAAATTAAGAAACTCTGGAGTGGTAACGTTGGAGTATGTCCATACGACTAAGAATCTGGCAGATCCCTTTAGAAAAGGGCTATCACGTGTTGTGATAGATAATGCATCGAGGGAGATGGGTATGAGACCCACATGAGTTGCCATGGTGGTAACCCAACCTATGTGATCGGAGATCCCGTGAAGTAGGACATGGGAAAACGAGCCAGTGGTGAACTGAGGAGAGTAACTACACTAACCCACTCCGTTGAAGATGCAATACTCTCGATACTGTATGGTAGGATGACTATTATCTTAATGTGTTCCAAAGCTTATGTAAGCAAGATGCTATCCTACAGAGCAATCTTTGGAGGAACACACCTATATGAGCCCGACTGCTGGTCACAGTCTATGAGATTGGGGTGATCTCTAGTAAACTCATGAATAGGCCAGGAGTGTGACTTATATGCTCCACCCGAGGGGTCAGCCTTCGGCAACCTAGTACTAGTAAGAAACATGGTGAAGCTTCTTTACGCCAAACTGACAATTCAAGGCATAGTCCATTGTTTAGTTGTGAAGGAGTGTAGCGACTTGCTATAGGTGAAACTCAACCTTAATAGGTCTTCACTAAAACACTAGTATATCGAAACAACATTTGGAACAGAGGACACAATGGGCCCTCGAGATCTGGTGGGGGATTCTTGAAATATGGGGTGGGCTTTAGGCCCATCCAACAATTTTAGAAAAATCTCTAAGGGCCCATGTGGGTTATATGGCACTAGCTGTAGTGGGAAGTTTAGTCCCACCCCGGAAGTGGAAGAGGAGTTGAACCTCCTTATAAGGGTTTCTCTTGTACATGCTATTGGAGCTTGAGAAGAGAAGAGGCCCTCGTGCACTCCTCCTCCGCCGCCCACCTCACCACGCCAGGCCTCGTCACGATGCGCTGCGGGTTGCGGGAATGAGCCGAGCCGAGCTCACACCTACGCGCTTATTTTTGCCAGTCATTAACGAAGAGTTTCTGACAGCTAGGCCACGATCTGAGACGTCGGGTCGTGGGCTGTCACGGACTCAGACATGGGTCGAGCCCATGTCTCTTCACACGGCTGCGCCTATATAAGTGTGCGGTGTCTCCTAACCCTAGCCGCCACGAACAGATCACATCTACTCCCACGTGAACCGCCCACGTCGTTCCTTTGCTGCTGCTACCGCTGGTGACTTCATCCTGTCCGCTGCGTACATGGTCGACGGGAGAGCAGGTCTCTGAAACCCCGTCTCTCCAGTTCCTATAGGGGAGAGAGGCAAATAGGTTTTTGGGAAGCGACTACGCGACTGCTCGCCTCCGATCCACGACTTCCTCTACGTCTCCGTCATCACCATGTCCACCGACTCCGAACGTGCCGCCGTCGAGAAGACCGAGGCCGACAAGAAGGCCGCCAAGGATGCTGCTGCTGCCGCCACCGCCGCGGCGGCTTCTGCATGGCCTACTGGAGGGTATAACGCGTTTATCCCTCTCCTGATTATTTCTGTATTAGCAGTACTAGCATCATGTGTAGATTTTTTACTGTTTCCATAGTACGTGCTTGTTTAGATCAGTATCAGTATGTCGTTAATTCTGTCAATGCCATGCTAGTCATCTACTTATGGATTAAATTAGTCGAAAAATTGCCTATTCTCTTAGCATTACCTCTTGCTTCTGTCAGTTGCTCCACTGTTGGAGGGGAGTAGGAGACTAGGAGAGCTCATCCATTGATCTGCTCATGCGCCAGCTGCTAGGAGTGGCCCGGCAGGCCGAATGTCGTCAGCACGACGGCGTGGCCGAGCTCGAGTAGATGTCGTCTGCGAGCAGGTGCAGGGAGTTGGGGGAAGGGAGGAAGGCAAGGCGCTGGCCCGTGGCTGCCAGATACGTGGGATTCCGGTGAGAGAGGATAGATGTCGTCGGTTGGCCAGTGGCGGCGGGGGCTTTCTCCGGTGTCCCTGCTCGACTGCGGGAGAGTTTGAGAATTGGGGATTGGGGATTCCCAGCACTGCTTGCCTCTCGGCGGCTGCTCTGTGTGTGAGCCTCGCGTGGGCTGGGCTAGTGGGCTTGGAAGATGCCTATATAAAAAATTTGGTCAAAATCTTGGGCGGGTGAGAGGATGCACATGGGCTGGGCTAGTGGGCTTGGAAGATGCCTATATAAAAAAATTGGTCAAAATCCTGGGCGGGCCATGGCCCGGTTTAGCCCCTACAAAGCTCCACTCCTGGGTGAAACAGACTTAAAGCGTACACCACATGCACACGTTTTAGAAGCCGCCATCATCATCGAACCGCTGACCCATCTTCAGGAGAGAGATCCGCATCATTCTTGCCAGTTCGTCCATTCGTCGACGCCACCACGGTGCCAAACAGCACCACCGCCGTGCGCTCATCCATCCAGACACGAATATTCTGGAGGATCTGTCGTGCGTAGCACCTGCCGACCAGGCATGACATAACATAGCACCTGCCGGCCAGGAATGACTTGACATCTCCACCGAAGTTTCGTGCAAGACGAAGCCGCTCCACCTCCTGCCTCTGTCTCTTAGCGCTGCTCCACAAACGATGCTCCCAAGAGAGAGAGACGACACCATAGTGCTGCCATCGTCCGATCTGGAAGACTAGATCTTAGGGTTTCCCCCGGAGCAGCACGAGTGGGTCGACAGAAGTTACACGATGATGCCTTCATCAAGGTAACGACGCGGAACGCTGCCATCGCCTGCCATCAGCTCGGCTTTCACTGGCAACTCTGTCTTCCCAACTCACAGCCGGGACTAGATGACGGATCTCAAGATCTGGCCATCCAGCCTCAGGTCGACCATCTCCGACAGAGGAGATGGCCTCCACCACCGGCTGCACCAGCCAGATCAGATCTGACCAAAGGCGCCGCCGAACAGTCCACCAGGCCCTCCACGCCGCCGCCACCGATCCGACGGTCGATGGCATGCCGGCGCCAACCGTAGCCACCGCCCTTCCTGATACAGTGATGCGTCGCGCCTGCAGCTGCCGCCGCCCGAGGCAGGGCCGGCCACCACGCCACCGCCTGTCGCAGCCATCGCCGCCGCGCCGCATAGATTGGATCAACCGCGCCACCACACGTTTTGGGGCCCCGCACCACCCCTAAGACGCGGGAGAGAGAGAGTCCCCCGCCACCGCCGTCAGCCTCCAGGCTTAGCCCGTGGCGTCCTCCGACGGCGGCCTGGGGAGGGGAAGAGGGAGATCGCGCTCCCGGTGGCTAGGGTTTGGGTGCCGCTCGAGTCGCCCTAGCGGGGACGACGTGGGGGCTGTTGGACCTTTTTTATTGGGGGGTAATTTGACTTGCCCGGCCTCTGCACCAACTAGGGATGCATACGGCCTTTTAAATATGAGTACTAGGATTTTTAATCTCGGTTAGGCACCGAGCATAGTCCTCAATAAATGCGCGAGTACCAGGAAAGCATGGTCCTCAAGAATAAATAGGAACCTAAATTCGCCTCCGTAAGGATTTGAACCCAGGTGTTGGGATTGTAAATCCACTCTCCAACCAGTTGAGCTAGGCTCACTCCTTTAAAAATTAGGGAAGAATTTCACTTCCCCTGGCTCTGCACCAATTAGGGATGCATACGCTCATTTTAGTATGAGTACTAAGATAAACATAGTCTTTAGAATTTTATAAATGAGTATCAAGATATTTTTGATGAGTGGTTCCACCACACACACCAAACTTGATCCTTAATAAATGGGGGAAACCCCTGTGCATTACCTGTCAATTATAGGTATTGAACTTGGGTCGTTAGGCTGCACAACCGCATGCCCAACCACTCAGCCAAGGCTCTCTTTGCATAGGTGTTCTGTTAAGTTGCATCTATGATGCGAACTGAGTGTAGATCAGATGCTTATATCAGTTGTGGTGGAACCAACCCTTCAGGATTCAAGTCCTAGAAATGACACTAGTTCTCGCATTTTCTAAAATAGCATCTATGATGCGAAGGGGAACCTGCATGAACCAATGATATTTTTTATATATTTTTCCACTTGTACTTCTAGATATTGTCGCTCAGATGCTTAGGTCCATTGTGTGCAACCACTCACCATAGTTCGAGTCTTAGACTTCACATTGCTGCTTGCATAGGACTTATTTTAGGCTTTTCTATGATGTTTGTTATGTGGGATGCGACATTTCCGCTGCCTGCGAAGACATCTATGATGAGTTTGTTAATCTTAAGATATTGTGTCGGCTCAGTATTTCGAAGGTCCTCATAGGGATAGGATATGCGTGCGTTCATAAGATGAGTGTATGTGCATGTATGTGAGCATCTGCGTTGTATTGTGCTATTTATCTATTTTGCATCTTTATTTGCGTGGTAATATGTGTCTCATTTATATATCATAACAATCGTAGTATAAGCCACGTACAAACTGACCTGACAAAATTAAAAAGAAAGCCGAGCGCTAGCCTTTGCACAAAGGAACACCAATCAAGAAGTAAAAATACAAACAAGACCGAAGAATCCTGTGAGCTTGACACCGACACCCCTCACCTGCCTCTGACACCACCATAGTAGCCACCAAAAGAAAAAAATGTCAGGTCACCTCCATACCCGAGCTCGACGCGGCTCCATCGCTGATATGCAGTTTTGATGACCTCCAAGGTGGCTCGCCGAAGGCAAAACCATTATAGTTGAACAAATCAGACTGGGGCAACACCCCGGATACGCTATTGAACTCCAGATCTGGCACCCCAACATGACTAAGACGTCAGAGGAGGAAACCATATCTACCATCCACAAACCGCAAACCCAGCAAACGATCCACCACCTTTCAGATGTTGTCGATGCAGATCACAATTTGCATATGCTCCTGGACTACCTCCGAAACTCCGAGCCGACGCTGGAGCCAACGCCATCGCAATGGCGGAGCCCGAGGACACATGTCCACCACGAGGATGCCACAGCCGTACCATCCTTATTTGAACAGACTGATTTCCAAATACATCTCCAATCATAGGACCGATCGCCTTGTCGGAGTAGGATCTAAAGAAACTTTATTCAGCACCGCCATCGCCGCCACCGAAGCTAAGACGATGAACAATCTAAAAACCTAAACTACGAGAGCCTAAAAAGATCCACACATGTGGATTCGACGAGCCCCCTCACCACCGGAGGCCGGCGGTGGAGGCGAGTCCTTGGCGGCGGAAGGTAAGATCTCCTTTTCTTTCTTCTGGGGAAGAAAGCTTTCTTCTGGGGAAAGAAAGAAAAGTGATTAGTGCTATTCTATTTATTTTGCATCTATAATAATTCATGCTTGCATGAATTCCAGAACCGTACGTACGAAGACACACCGGTACAAGTCGAATAACATCGTTAGTAGAGAGTTTCGAACCGCAATTTCTTCACACGAGAAGCCACTTTTATTTGTTTGTTCTCTGCTCTACGCGAGCACATGTCATTCATGCATGTCACCCCTAGTTTGTGTATATCCCTTGTCCTTTTACCTTCTTTTATTCGACTTGTCCAAGACGATGAAATCTTCTTTTATTGAACCTCAATATGTGAGGGGTGTTACTTGAGAGGGAACTTCCAGCGAACGTTCGTTCGTCAGGGAGAGGTCCTTCAGCAAAAGTTTTCTCCCGTTCGCCGCGGGGAGGGCCATGGCGACCCCCAATTGGTCCAAAGCCCACTAAAGTTATATTTTATAAGGACATACCACGAACAAAAATAATCAGAAAAATTGGTAGTAAGAAAAAAATGGCATCCTCTCAAATTGAAAATGCCACCCTCTTAAAATTAATAAAATGTCACCTCTCAAAATAAAAGGATGGCATCCTCGCTTTTAAAAGATGTCATCATCACTATAATAAAAATGTCATCCTGTTATAAAAATGGCATGCTCATGTAAATAAAACTGTCATCCTCTAATAAACAAAACTGCCATCCTCCAATAATTAAATGCCATCCTCTTATAAAATGTCATGTTATTAATAATAAATACGTCATACTTTTACAATAAAAACTGCCATGTACAAAAAATAAATAAACTGCCATGTTAATTTTTTTTTGTAAAATTGCCATGTACCTAATTGAAAAAACATCCTCTTAATAAAAAAAATTGTCATGTTAATTTGAAAAAGGAACATAACCAATTGGTTTGGTGGTGGGGTTTTGACAAAGACATGGTTCGCTAGCTTTTGTGCCACAACGAACACTTTCGAAAGTTGACGTGTCTTCGCTCTTGTGCCAAGATTAGTGTAACGAAATCTGACGGTAGAAAGAGGGTTCCCTGGAACCTGGCTCTTGGCTGATATACGCTAGCTAGCATTTCCATCTTTTAGTAACCTCTTTTAAGTTTTGACAGCCATGATGAAGAAACGTTGATCATTGCATATTCCAACTTCTTTGCCTCCGCATAATAATGCGCATAATTCCGGTAATTCGTATCTGAACTCGGGCTCATCTGAATATGATGAATAGTAAATTAAGAAAAGTAACAAATTCGAGAAATTATGCTTTTTTGGCATGAAAGATGCAAGCCTGCAAGGAACGTGTAAACTTTCGGGGTGTTTGGACATTCAAGAACCTAAAATATCAGATCCAAATAGTGTTATTTTTCAAAGTTTTTCCACGGCCAATTTTCTTTCATCACGACCTTCTCGAATGTCCAAACACCATGAAGTTTTCAAGCACATCACGTACTCGAGTGTCTTGGATGTCAAAAACAAAATCAAAAAATTTGAACATTTTTTGATGTTTTATTTGATTTCTCTATTCATATTGATGTGCGGATGCACCCAAGCACCGAATCGCTGCACTCATTTGATTTGGTGTACATATTCAAAAGTGATGGATGGTGGTGCGAAAGACTTGTCAACCTGGATCGATCGCGATTGATTGAGTTGCTTTCCCAAGGATTGGGGTGAACCGGTGCTAAGAAAATAAATATTCTTTGGACTATTCGGCAAAATATCTGTTTTTTTTTCCTACAGGTCCATTCCACATGTCTTATCCTCAGCAACCGAACAAGCGTGTGAGAGGAACTCTAACAGCTCTCTTAAGAAATCCCGTAAAAATCATTTTACGGGATGTGTGTATATCCACGGGGAATTTTCTGATGACAAGTTTTCAATTGCAGTATACATCTTTCCCAAAAAGAATATTTTATTATTTTCATTAAACTAGCGTAACTAGTGGCTTAGGGCTTGCAAGTCGGCAACACATGTGACAATAGCCGATGAGGTGCGGTGGCAGTCTGGCGTGGTGGTGGCACGAGGGTGTTTGAGAGTGAAAGTTCAGGTCGCTGCAGCCCGCCAAAATTATACTGGAAGGTCATCGTCCCGTAAACGTGAGGGGAGATGGGGTCAATTATGTGATATCCCATAAAAAATAACGTGTTATGCGGGAGCTGTTGGAGGACTATTTTTGCCTCAACTTCCCGTAAACAGTATTTCCTAAGGATACGAGAGCTATTGAAGTTGCTCTAAGGCGCACCAAAGTTGGATTCGACATAAAGTGCAAACACATTATTTTTGATAAAGGGTGAATTTAATTAACTCAAAAATGAAACATCAAGTTGATGAAAACACATTGGTCACACGTCCAGCCTTTGCGTAGTTAGATGCACACAACCAACACCAACACACGCACACGAAAAGCATCTGCCGACAAAGAGCGAAGTCATAAAATATCAAAGTTACGCCTATGCGAAGAAAAAGAAAAAGAACTAAGCCATGACAACAATAAACAATGTATGACAACAACCATATCCACACTAACCATCTCTTAACACCACAATGTCATCCCCGGATTCTACCACTAGGGAACTAATCTAGGTCCCTAAAGAACAAGTTTGAGCATATCCAAGCAATGCCTTCTATAAGGTAACAGAGCAACAATATAGCCATTGCGGGGTATAGCCACTAGTGAAGAAATGCTTACACACAATCTAAATTGGTGGCATGCAATTTTAAATCCACGTCACCACTATTTTTTTTAAAGAAAGGTGGTGTGGGAATATTTGATACGCCCAACAAAAGCTATAAAGGGGGGGGGGTCTCAATGTTGATACCTTGGACTTCCAAAACCTGAGATAGGAGAGCACTTCTATGTGGAAGCTTCACTTTGCTCCAATTAGTAAAAGCTTCAAGGTAATTCACGTCCCAATTGACTAGGTTAATTTCCTTATAATGGCTTTGTTGTCTCGTGAAAATCTTGGTTGGGTAAAAGGGTTCATTTCCTCTCAAATGTGGAGCATAATTTTACAAGGCTCTGGAAGGAAAATGACGATTCCATTTGCTATACTTGAATCTTGCATTCCAGCACAATCTCCCTCTTGCCAATATCAAATCATCTCATCTAAGGATAATTAAACAGAACCGCGCTTTGCACTCCTTAGAGCAAATCTTCTTCCTTTGTTGAACATGCACGGCCAAGAAGTGGCGCAGATTAAAAGGAAAAGAAAGGAAGAGGCTCGACTAATTGAACCCTAGTAAGAAGAAGTACTATATTACATGATTTGAATAAGGGTTTCAAAATAAAAGAGTGATGAAGTAGGAAATGTATGGCATGTCATGCTAACCCCCCTAATCTTAATGGGAACATTGTAAAGAATCTTAAGGCTACCTTTTGCAAGGTACCCCCAAAGGACTCCAGTGAAGAAAATCTCAAAATGAAGGCAATAAAGAAGAATAATAGGGAGGAAATGCCAATATTCAGATAATGAAGGAATTGGGCTATCACAAAAGTTAAAGATTCTGACAAAACTAAATATATTGCCATTTTGGAAACTTGTAATAATCTAGTTGTGAAGTGGTGCACTTTTTCAAAACCTCTAGTACTTGGAAGGATCATGTACAATACCTTTGTCTGGTTTTCGAATGTATGGATTGTATTACCATCTGATGGATTTCTTTGTATGCACACTGATACCGTAAGGTGCTATACAAACGGTTAACCCTTTTCGGGACGACATTTAGAACCGTCGCCAAGTGAGTGTAGGAGATAGGGGGTCCTTCCCACACGACCCATAAACCATCGGGGATGGCGAGCGGCTACTGATGTTCGCCATAGAATAAACGTATGAGAAGACGCCCCAGTCCCACACGTTAGATCTCGACGTTACGTTTCTGATCAGAGAGACATCCCAAATGATTACGCCGCTATAGTCGTGTGAAAAAGGTGAACATCAACATTTAATCTGCCAATATATTTATGATAGGTACGTTATCACACACAGTTCAAGAATGTAAAATGTGTGCGGTGCCTCTACTAACATCAATGTGTATACTTTCATAATTGTGTGCGATTGGTATTCCTATCACACACACGCGCACTGGTTTAAAACATTTGCTGTATTACCATGAATCGCACACGCATATGAGACAAAACCGTGTGTGAGGCCATCGGGCATCGCAAACGTTTCATGTCAAAAAATCGTCTGTTTTCTTTTTTCATCACACACATTGTTTTCTTTCTAACCGTGTGCACATTATTTTATTCGCTCCTGTACATTTTTTTGGCTGTAATTTATTATTCGAATTGGAAATTTTGAAATATGAAACATGCAATTAAAATTCTCAGCACAATGGTTCAACAACGAATCCATAAATAAAATTGTTAGTACAATATGTTCAATAATTACAGGATTAGATAGGAATTAACTATGATGAACCACAATATTTACAGGCGGTAAAGGTGAAGAGGCAAGTGGAAATCATTTTGACTGCCGATGGTGTTGAAGAAGCGGAATGCCCATAATGTGCCTTCCTGCATGCCATAGGCATGAACAACTTTTGTCCAACCCCTTGTGACGATCGTCCGCCCATCCTTCACCGCCTTCAGAAAGAATTCTAGAGCATTATCATGGTAGCATGAATTATATACTTTAACCTTAGTTGCCTCCACTCCGGTCATGTAGTTTTTGCAAGGTAATCATCAGTAAATAGCTTCGGAAACCACTGAAAAGAGAAAAATATCAGATCATGAGGTCTAATAGAGTAACTTGTTGTGGGCAGGGGGAAAAGGCAACACATTACTTACCATCCTAAAGTTCACTATTGTCTTGGACAAAGTGTAAATAAAGAGCTTAGTTCCCATCACCCGTTTCTTGTGCCTAACAATCTTTCTTAGTTTCCTCACTTGACGCTTGTTTATGAATATCTCATTGCCCCATATGCAAAAGGGATCGAAGCCTGGATCAGTACCGCTCATATATGTACCTAGAAGCAACCAGTAAATGTTAGAAGCTAAACTGAGATTGCACAAATGATGTAAAATACAACTACCTACATTCCTAAGTACAAGTATTTTAAGAGATTTCAATATGAACTACATACAGATGTATATAAAATTATAGATATAGTTTAGATTAGAATCTAGATTCACTCATTTTGCTCCTTATGTATTCTATATTGGAATCTCTAAAAATACTTAAATTTAGGAATAGATGGTGTATAAGACATAGGATGCAGCTAACCTCGACGGAAAACAACAGCATCGCCCATTGTAGCCCTGTGTAAGTACATGGAGAGCCAATGTTAACCACAACAGGGTTAACATCCACCAAAAATAGCAAATGGTAATAAAACGACATCATATGTAGTGATATCTTGATTGCGGAAGAGTAGTACGGTAGCAAAGGAACGGATTAAAAAATGGATACAACTGTTAATTGCAACAGGCTTAACAACATCCTAATTTATGTTTTGTAAGTTTGTAGCCATTGAAATACAACTGTTTAATAATGGATACAATTGTTAATTGCAACGGGCTTCATGGCCATTGAAACCGGTACTGATAAAAATGCAACTGGCAGAGTTAAACATCACAAGGCAGGTGCTGCCAAAGCAGATAATGGCCCAGTTGTCTATAAAAGGGTAGGGAAAGTAGCTAAAACGTGTTGGACATGTTTACTAGAACATGCTTACTACATCGACCGTACAAAACCTAGCCATTAATTGCAACTGGTATGGTAAGATTGAACTGGTGAGTACATACTTGGTAAGTCGTGAGAGGTAGTTGCTAGGGTACTTCATCTTGGCCAGAGCCCGCCCAAAGCCAGCGGAGGGAGCTATTCCTCCAGGTCGAAGCATGGATCGGTGCCATTGACATGTGTACCTACAAGCAACCAGTAAATGGTAGAAATTAAACTACAACTGCACAAATGATGTGAAATACTGTAAGACATGGGATGCAGCTAACCTCGATGGCAAACAACAGCATCGGCCATTATGACGCGTAAGTACATGGACATGCATGTTAAGTACAACAGGGTTAGCATCCACCAAAAATAGCAAATGGGCAGCATCTCTAGTGATATCCTGAGCCATGTATTGTAAGTTTGTTGCTGGTATTGGTGAAAATTGAACTGGACATTTAGTACTTGAACATCACATAGTGTGCAGTACTGAAATAAACAAGGCATGAACATGCTTAGTACATCAACCGTACAAAACATAGCCATTGCAAGTGGTATTGGTAAGATTTAGCTGGTCAGATCATACCTGTTAAATCCTGGGGGTAGTTGCCGAGGCACTTCTTCTGGGCCAGATCCTGCACCATGTCGGTGGCGGTGGAGGCGAGGTGTTCCTCCGGGTCAACACGCACAGCGGCCATCGCGCCATGGACCTCCATTAGCTCCTCGACCTCCACGTGATATGTGGTTGGACTTGCATGGAGATGCTCTGGAGGTAGGGGCGGTGGGGATTTGGAGGCATGAGGATGTTCCGCAGGCACCATTTAAGCAGTCAGGACAGGGCTATGATAGAGATCGGTGGGTTACCTGACTGGATCCGAGCAGAACGTAGATGCGGTTGAAGCTATGGTTGCGGAGGTGGCGGATTGAGCTGCCGGTAGGGGGAGGCGCAAGGAGGGGGGAGGTGGGGGTGGGAGATACTGAGGAAATTTGATGGGTGGGGATGTGGTTGGAGGAATAAATTCCGAAATCATGCGCCTAATGAAAATTTCGCTGCGAAACTTGAAACTTGGGCGGAGGAAACACACAACGCAGACGAAGTGCGTAAAATACTCGTGTGCGAGAAAACAGAAAATTGCCAGATCCTGTCTCCAAAAAAATGTATACATGTAGTCGATTTTTTCCAGTCAATGCTATGCCTGATTGATTAGGAACCATCGCACAGGTAACTGACTTATGGATCATTGACGCAAAAAAAACGCACATGGGTACAACATAGAAACTGTGTGTTTTGTGATCTTCTAATGATTAACGCAAAAAACGCACACGGGCACACATGCTAGTCAACGCTCAAAGCCTTCAAAGGATGCTCTTATCGACATTGTACGTTAATACTACAAACTTAAAGTACTACTGGTAGTTTTCTCTAATACTACAAACTTAAACTACTTCCCACATCCTGCCATCGAGGCATGCTCGCAAGACGCCGGCGTTCTCCTTCCCGATCTTGTAGGCGGCATCCCGCCGTGCTTCGATCTCCGTAAAGCTCTCTTCACCACGGCGTGGGGCCTCTTGTTTCTTGCGGCGATGGGACTCTTTTTTCTTGACTGTTTTCTGCCTTTTTTGATCCTCCTGTGCGGCTTTGGCCACCTCTAAATCCACCGCCCATTTGGCCATGGCACCCTCAAAGTCCACCCACGTAATTGTGTGGACACCGGCGGCGGTGAACTCGACATGGTGAGATGCCATCGCTTCCTTACCATGTGTGCGGTCGGGGCAGCGAGGAACGCGGCGAGGCGGGATGCCATCGCTCCTTACCAGTTACTGTGCACCGCGGTGCCATAAACAATGCTTGGAGAGAGCTCTGGGGCGGGGGGAGGGGGGCAGCCGTACAGTGCGGTGGTTTTTAAGAGCTCAACGAACGACAAAGGAAATTTGGCTTCCCTTACAATTTTGCTCGTTCATTATCGCACACGGTTCATCTCCGTCGCTTCCGGAAACAGTGTGCGCTGAGGCTATTGTGTGTTGTGTTATATTTGCCCGGAACCCCAGCCACGTGGATCGCGCGTGTGCACCGTAGGATGCACCGCGATCAAACGACAATCCACATCCCTCACATCACATCCGTGTAGCTGTAGCTGGATTGTATTTGTATGGGCCAAATGCATAGAAAATGCACATAATCCCCTAAATATAGTAAATGAGCCCGGAGAAATGCCAAATTTGAACACGGTGATTTTCAGGGTGTATGTTCTTTGTAGAAAAAAACTCTTGGGAAAAGAACAAAGAAAATTTGGATTCCCCTTCAATCTTGGTGATTTCCCTCTCGAAAGCATGGAACTTCCCCGGTGGTGGTTTGATTTATGAAGGGCGTGCATGACGACATAAGCAAAACCTTCTCAAATTTTTACCAGGGCATGGTGAGGTCATACCATTGCACCATGCCAGGCGTCATGCTTTTCAAGCATTTATTTCATTTTTTCTATAGTTGAAAACCTAATAAACAAACATTTGTGGTTGACTATTGCCACACATTTCATCGAAATGTCTGCCCATTACTTGTAAAAGGCATGAGAATTTACTAAATGGCATGAGCATTGTTTTCCAGGCGTTCTTGTGCACGCTTTCATGCACCGATTGTTTGAACTTGAACTATGTGCATTAATGCCTAGAAAATGCACATAATCCCCTAAATATAGTAAATGAACCCGGAAAAGTGTCAAATTTGAACTCGGTGATTTGCATAGTGTATGTTCATCGTAGAAAAAACTCATGGACAAAGGACAAAGGAAATTTGGTTCCCCCTTCAACCTTAGTGATTTCCCCCTCGAAACCATGAAACTTCCTCGGTGGTGGTTAGATTTATGAAAGGCGTGCATGACGACATAAGGAAAACATTCTCAAATTTTTACTAGGGCACGGTGAGGCCATACCATGGCACCACGCCAGGCGTCATGTTTTCCAAGCATGTATTTCATTTTTGTATAGTTGTTAACCAGTAAACGACGTGTTTATGGTTGACTATTGCCACAGATTTCCTTGAAATATCAGCCCATTCCTTGTAAAAGGCATGAGATTGTACTAAATAGCACGAGCATGGTTTCCCACATCGTTCTTGTGCATCTTTTCATGCACCAATTGTTTGAATTTGAATTATGTGCATTAATGCCTAGAAAATGTAAATAATCCCCTAAATGTGGTAAATGAGCCCGGAAAAATGTCAAATTTGAACACGTTGCATCTAAGGCAGTATGTTGATCATTGGAAAAAATTGAATGACAAACTAGGATGGAAATTTGGATTCCCCTTCAATCTTGGTGATTTCCCTCTCGAAAGCATGGAACTTCCTCGGTGATGGTTCAATTTATGAAGGGCGACGACATTAATCAAACCTTCTCGGCTTTTAATCAGGGCACGGTGAGGCCATACCATGATGGCACCATGCTAGGCGTCATGTTTTTCAAGCACGTATTTCATTTTTTGATAGTTGCTAACCCAGTAAATGACACATTTTGGTTGACTATTGCCATGCATTCCCTTGAAATCTCTGCCCATTCCCTATAAAAGGCTTGAGAATTTACTAAATACCATGAGTATGGTTATTCCAGACCGTTCGTGTGCACCTTTTCATGCATCGATTGTTTGAATTTGAATGATGTGGATTAATGCCCAGAAAATGCACATAATCCCCTAATATGGTAAATGAGTCCGGAAAAATGCCAAATTTCAGCATGTTGCATTCGAGGTATGTTGATTGTAGAAAAAACTGAATGACAAGCTAGGAAGGAAATTTGGATTCCTGGTCCCTTCAGTATTGTTGATTCCCCTCGAAACCATGAATTTTCCTTGGTGATGGTTCGATTTATGAATGGCGTGCATGACGACATAAGACAAACATTCACAATTTTTTACCAGGGCATGGTGAGGCCATACCATACCACCACGCCAGGGGTCATGTTTTCCAAGCATGTATTTCATTTTTGTATAGTACCCAGTAAACACATTTCCTTGAAATATCTGCCCATTCCTTGTAAAAGGCATGAGAATTTACTAAATAGCACAACCATGGTTTTCCAGATCGTTCTCGTGCACCTTTTCAAGCACCGATTGTTTGAATTTGAATTATGTGCATTAATGCCTAGAAAATGCACATAATCCCCTAAATATTGTAAATGAACCTGAAAAAGTGCCAAATTTGAACACGGTGATTAGCAGAGTTTATGTTCATCGTAGAAAAAAACTCATGGACAAAGGACAAAGGAAATTTGGATTCCCATTGAATCTCGGTAATTTACTATGGCACACGATTCATCTCCCTCGCCTCTGTGAACCATGTGTGTTCACTCACACATGCAAAGGGAAAAAGAAAACCCTCGCCCCCTTCGTCCCCACCCACTCGCCGTGGACTCCTCCGCAACTCTGGACCACATCAACTTCTATCGCGGCGGCCACCCAAAGCTCGACTGCGCTGTTGTCGGCGGGCGGATGTCGCGCTCCAGATGGCACGAGATTTCGCCCCTACCAATTTCCGCTGCCTACCTGCACCGACTTTCTAGATTCTGGTCGACTGGGGTTTCCTGCGAGATTGGGCCAGTGATTTTTCTCATGGAGAAGGTAATCAACTTAGTGAAACATTCACTCATCTCTTATCGCAGTCCGTCCGTCGTTGTTAATCAACCGGCGGAAATCACCGTGGAATCATTTTTGTTCTAGCTGATTCATGGGTGTTCATTCATGTGTCCACGGTGCAAGCACAAATCGGGCAAGTGTGGTCGTGGCCAGTCGGAAACGAAGTTCTATCTCACCATTCCGGATGACTTCATGGAGCGCTTGGTATGTTCAATCTCAACCTACCACGGTCGGCATGGCCTAAATTTGTGAACATATACCGTCTATTGCTACATTATCTATATATTTGCATCAAATCTTTGTTACATTATCTATTTTTAATTATATATTTTTGTACTTTGCTTTCATCTATACATTGCTCTGTTCTATCAGTTACTCTCACATTTGCATCTTGCTCTGTGATTTCAATATATTTAATTTACGATCTTAATTTTCATTTCAAGTAGTACATACCTTGCTTTGCAAGAACAGGAGTAGAAGGAAATCTTGGGCTTTACTTTGTTGATGACTCCGAGGATGTCATATTGACAACATGGTGTCTACTACACAACCTTCTTCTTGTAGACGTTGTTGGGCCTCCAAGTGCAGAGGTTTGTAGGACAGTGGCAAATTTCCCTCAAGTGGATGACCTAAGGTTTATCAATCCTTGGGAGGCGTAGGATGAAGATGGTCTCTCTCAAACAACCCTACTACCAAATAACAAAGAGTCTCTTGTGTCACCAACACACCCAATACAATGGTAAATTGTATAGGTGCACTAGTTCGGCGAAGAGATGGTGATACAAGTGCAATATGGATGGTAGATATAGATTTTTGTAATCTAAAAAAATAAAAACAACAAGGTAGCAAGTAACAAAAGTGAGCGAAAACGATATTGCAATGCTTCGAAACAAGGCCTAGGTTTCATACTTTCACTAGTGCAAGTTCTCTCAACAATTATAACATAATTAGATCATATAACAATTCCTCAAGATGCAACAAAGAGTCACTCCAAAGTCACTAATAGCAGAGAACAAACGAAGAGATTATTGCAGGGTACAAAACCACCTCAAAATTATTCTTTCCGGTCAATCCATTGGGCTATTCCTCTAAGTGTCACAAACAGCCCTAGAGTTCATAGTAAAAATAACACCTTAAGACACACATCAACCAAAACCCTAATGTCACCTAGATACTCCAATGTCACCTCAAGTATCCACGGGTTTGATTATACAATATGCATCACACAATCTCAGATTCATCTATTCAAACCAACACAAAGAACTTCATAGAGTGCCCCAAAGTTTCTACTAGAGAGTCAAGACGAAAATGTGTGCCAACCCCTACGCATAAGTTCACAAGGTCACAGAACCCGCAAGTTGATCACCAAAACATACATCAAGTGGATCACGTGAATATCCCATTGTCACCACAGATAAGCACATGCAAGACATACATCAAGTGTTCTCAAATCCTTAAAGACTCAATCCGATAAGATAACTTCAAAGAGCAAACTCAATCCATTACACAAAGGTAGAGGGGGAGAAACATCATAAGATCCAAGTATAATAGCAAAGCTCGCGGTACATCAAGATTGTGCCAAATCAAGAACACGAGAGAGAGAGAGAGAGAGAGAGAGAGAGATCAAACACATAGCTACTGGTACATACCCTCAGCCCCGAGGGTGAACTACTCCCTCCTCATCATGGAGAGCACCGGGATGATGAAGATGGCCACCGGTGATCGATCCCCCCTCCGGCAGGGTGCCGGAATAGGGTCCCGATTAGGTTTTCATGGCTACACAGGCTTGCAGCGATGGAACTACCAATCTTTGTTCTGTTCTGGAAGTTTGGGGATATATAAGAGGTGTTGGCATCGGGAACAAGTTAGGGGGCTCCACGAGGCAGCCAGGAGGTAGGGACGCGCCCAGGGGGTAGGGCGCGCCCTCCACCCTCGTGGTGGCCTCGGGACTCTTCTGATACATCTCCGATGCTCCGTGGGATTCTTCTGGTCCAAAAACAATCTCCGTGAATTTTCAGGTCAATTGGACTCCGTTTGGTATTCCTTTTCCGTAAAACTCAAAAACAAGGAAAAAACAGAAACTGACACTGGGATCTAGGTTAATAGGCTAGTCCCAAAAATCATATAAAATAGCATATTAATGTATATAAAACATCCAAAACAGATAATATAATAGCATGGAATAATCAAAAATTATAGATACGTTGGACACGTATCAAGCATCCCCAAGCTTAATTCCTACTCGTCCTCGAGTAGGTAAATGATAAAAACAGAATTTTTGATGTGGAATGCTACCTAACATATTTATCGATGTAATCTTGTCTATTGTGGCAAGAATATTCAGATCCATAAGATTCAAAACAAAAGTTTAATATTGTCATAAAAACGATAATACTTCAAGCATACTAATAAAGCAATCATTGTCTTCTCAAAATAACATGGCCAAAGCAAGATATCCCTACAAAATCATATAGTCTGGCTATGCTCCATCTTCGTCACACAAAATATTCAAATCATGCACAACCCCGGTTTTAGCCAAGCAATTGTTTCATACTTTAGTATTCTCAAACTTTTTCAACTTTCACGCAATACATGAGCGTGAGCCATGGACATAGCACTATAGGTGGAATAGAATGGTGGTTGTGGAGAAGAAAAACGGAGGGAGATAGTCTCACGTCAACTAGGCATATCAACGGGCTATGGAGATGCCCATCAATAGATACTAATGTGAGTGAGTAGGGATTGCCATGCAACAGATGCACTAGAGCTATAAGTGTATGAAAGCTAAAAAAAGAAACTAAGTGGGTGTGCATCCAACTTGCTTGCTCATGAAGACCTAGGGTATTTGAGGAAGCCCATTGTTGGAACATACAAGCCAAGTTCTATAATGAAAATTCCCACTAGTATATAAAAGTGACAAAATAAGAGACTCTCTATCATGAAGATCATGGTGGAAAAAGGATAGTAGCATTGCCCCTTCTCTCTTGCTCTCTCATTTTTTTGTTTGGGCTTCTTTGGCCTCTTTCTTTTTTATTTCCTGACATGGGGCAGTGCTCTAATAATGATGATCATCAAACTTCTATTTACTTACAACTCAAAAAATTACAACTCAATGCTTAGAGCAAAATATGACTCTATGTGAGTGCCTCCGGCAATGTACCGGGATGTGCAATGAATCAAGAGTGACATGTATGAATGTCACACCCTGTATTTTGTATCATGCCATTTGCATTAATAAAGCATGAAATTTTGACCAACAATTGTTTTGCATTATTTGGCTTTTTATTTGGAGTTGGTTTTCTCTGTGTGGTTTTTCCAGTGCTCTTTTTGAAGTCAACTACTCCACCTTATATACTTCATCTCCTTGCCCCAAACTTTTGCCCAATGATCATGCCATGTGTATAGTGCAATATTGTATTTTGTTACAAAAATAATTTGGCAAAATAGTATTTTCAAAGATTAGTTTTCCAAAAAACCCTGAATTGATGTTTGCACTACAAGTACTTGATTTGGGGTATGAAACATATTTCAAAGAGTATATTTGAAACATATTAGATATAGGACTCCCATAACCCACAAAAATGTAATTTTAAAAGTAATTTTCCTATTTTATTTAAAGGCTTTTTCTTTAGGCCAGAAATGGTCTTTAATAGGTTAAAGTTATTTAAAAGCTTCAAAAATATTTTATAAAAATCAGGGAAACTCAGTGGACATATAATTTCCATGTATAAGAGTTTCAACACATGGTCATGTTCAAAATATTGGGCAAAACCCTCCAAAACCATTTCTGTCCATTTCAAGTATTTGAAATGTTTCTACAAGAAATATTTTCCAATAAATCCAAGGAAAATCCAGCAAGTCACAAATGCATATTTTGATCACCTTGCAAAGCCTCATCCCAATTAAGGTCATTTTGGTTCACCAAAATGCCCCAAAATCCTCTCTGACCAGAATCAAATTTGAACAACTTTGTACTACCAACTTTCTTTCCTTGACCCCAACTTTTGTGAGCATGTTCACATGACCAAATGAGGCAACTACACCAAGTGGTGCATCAAGGGGAAGTGATTTGCTTAACTAGATCTACACAAGTTCATTTCTGCCAATTTCTAGGGTTTACAAAAGATGCATTAGCAACTTTGCCCAAATGAGCTCATCTTCCTTCTACCCTATCATTTTGTCATGACAAACACCCCTGCCAAGTGGCACAAGAAGGAAATCAGTGCAAGTGCCACAAAACCATATCAAACACCTTCTGCCACTTTACCAAAATTCCATTTTTGACCTCTTCCACTAATCTCCATAGGCTCAACTTTTTACCGCAACCCCTACTAGTCTCCCTCTACCTCCAGTAACAATGGCAGCATCACAGGACAATTATTCGGGGGGGGGGGGGGTAAAACCACCCCTTTCTCTCTCTGTTCACCCATAGCAGCACCCCTCTCTCTCCCATTTCTATATGCAAGCGCCCCACCCAACATCTATCCACCCCAAGGCATCCAAGGAAGCCCCAAGGCACAACGGGACATGCCCTGGCACTTTAAAAATGGCCATGCCAGCCATTTGCATGCTCCAGAGCACGCTACAGTGCGCTCTGGCACTATAGCCGCCCCTGCCAACCACCTCCGGCCACCTCGGGCCTTCCCAGCTTGCCTGACGATGCTCCTCGGCGTCCGCAACACGCCACGGGCTGGTCCCCCTCCTTCTCCCTCCTGTCGCCCCAGCTCGCACGCGCGCCGGCCGCCCGAGCACACCAGTGAGCGTGCTCACACGTGTGGTGCCTCTGTCCCCTCTGCTCCCTCTCTCTTCTCTCCCTTCACCCTAGACCAACCCCACGAGCACCTTAGACACGCCCTGATGATCCCCCGTGACCTGTGACGACCGCAACAGGACCGCCGGTCCAAGCCTCTTCGGTGGACCATTGCCCGCCTATAAATAGGCCTCCCCGAGCTCTTCTATCCTCACCGCTCACTCTTTCACTCCCCTAATCACCCCCTACACCACTCACCCCTCTCCAGATGAGCCCGAGCTCGAGATCGAGCTCCGCCGCCTCGGGTCGTCGTCGATCCCACGGTATAGGCCACCCCCGGCCCTCTTTATTGCTTCTACGGAACGCCCATAGCCCACTTATCGATTCCCCCCTCTTTCCCGCTTGTTTTGCAGCTGGAAACGTCCGGAGCCATCGACGCCCGACGCTCCTCCGCCGCGAACCTCGTCACCGGCGAACCGCTACTCCCCTCCGGCCAACTCCGGCACCACCCGAACGGCGGCACGATGAGGAGTCCAACGGTGCCATCATCTCACCCCATCGTGCCCGGAAACGTCGCCGGTGAGCTCGCCGGCCCTCTCTCGCAGGGTTAGGGATGACAGGCGGGCCCCGCCTGTCAGCCTCTCCTCTCCCTCACCTCCCTCTCTCTCATCGGTGCCTGGGCCCCGCTTGTCAGGTTCAAACCAGGCGCACGCGCGCGCCGCTCGGCTCGCCTGGGCCGAATCGCCTCTGGGCTAGTGCACTGCGGCTGTTCTGGCCCAGTTGCATAGTAGCCTTTTTCCTTTTCTTTTTCTGTCACATTCTGAAAAATTCCACAGGATTAAATAATAATCCAAATGCAATAATTCCAGTTCCTAAAATCTTGTAAAGATCCCACCTATTTAATGATATAACTTTCATTCATGTCCAACCAACTTTTAGGTACTGTTCATATTCAAATTCAAATTTGAATATATTTAAACCCCTCTGAAAATCCATTTCTTCTATTCTGCTACTCCAAATCCAAAACTAGGAATTTTCCCCTTCTTAGTTTTCACCATAGTATTTAACAAAAAATAGTTGACATTTTTCTGAGCACTTTGGTTTTTCTGTTTTGTTATTGCCTTATCTTCTCGTTGTTATTTTGCGACGATAGATTGCATTGCTAACAAAGGAGTTGGACTAGAAGACTTTGAAGACCCAGAAGACTTTGTTGAGCCAGGCAAGCAGCCCTTTGACCATACCGTGAAACTTTTTTATGCATGTCATATATCACTTGTCGTTGTTGCAACGGAATCATGATGAGAGGGTACCACCTTGGTGGGGTACTCCATTGTTTTTCTCGCTGATACTTGCATGGTGCATGACCCTACCTTTCTATGAGGGTTATGCGAGTGGGTTTAGCTAGGATGCTAAGTAGAGCTACGCAAAAGGGGATGGGTATATGCATGGTGATGGAAGCAAGATTGTTCTCAGAAACTTTTCAAAAAACCCATCGGGTGCCACATATGCCCAAGGGAGATAATGAGTTGGGTAACCACTTGGTGACGAAGTGGTTTACTGAGGCAAGTGTGTGTGTTGTTTTCAAAACAGATTGGTTTAAGTTGCGACCGTTATTCCAACCTTACATGCGCAACCACTCTAACCTTATATGTGAAAGGGCATTATTGATTACCTAGCAGATACTAGCTTGGAGCCCGCATTACTAGTGATGGGGGAGAGTTGGTGCTCTCTCTCGGGACGGGGTCGTGCCAGGTAGGGTGGCCATGACTATTTTCACAGGGCACCGGACACACCGTTGGTACCCCATGCAAGTGGTATGTCTCCACAATTTTAAGATGTGAAATGTTGGGCACGGGGGTTACTACCAATCGAGTGGACTCTATGTTAGTGTCGTCTAGGGAAAGGTAGTGATCGGGTGCTTACTAAGGATGGCAATGGGTCGGGTTTGGACCGGGTTGAACAATATCTAATCCATATCCATATCCATGAAGATAGTCTTTGCCCAACCATGAAAATATCCATGGGTGAAAAATTGTGTCCATGTCCAAACCCGTCGGATATCCATACCCACTGGATGTCCATTGGGTCCTCTCGAGACATATAAATAAGACATAATACAATGTTAACATAAGCTCTTTCAATCTTCACCTCGTGGTAGGCTAGGCCTCACTTACGGTAAACATCAACTTATGGTAAATCAATGCCCACTAACAACCAAATATCATTTAGGAATTTTTTCTATTAGATGAGACTGACGAGTCATTTAACAAGGAGATCAAAATAAGAGAAGGGGTGTTGGAGTATGTTATGGATGGGATTGAATGTCAACTATTAAAAGTTACGACGGGGATTGTGCAATTTCTTTTGCATGTTTTAGATAAAAAAGTGTAAAATTGCAGCGGGACATGTGACTGTGGGGTAGGGATAACAAATTTTTGCCCAATAAGTCATACTATTGGTCAGGTTTGGATATATCCACGGGTACAAGATTATATCCATATCCTACCCATGAGCAATCGGGTCGGGTTTGGGCGCCGCCCATGGACACAAAAGCATATCCAAACCCTATCCATTCGGGTCGGATATCCATGGGTATCCATGTCCATGGATAAAATTTCCATCCTTAGTGCTTACCCCGGGTACTTGAGATACCGCGGGTCGTGGATGACATGGAAGTTCCCCGGATCTTGTGGGCAAAGTGTGCAACCTTTGCAGAGTGTAAAACTGTCGGGGATTGGGTGCGACATATGCCAATGGATGGCTTATCATGGTGGGAGCGAGTAGAACGTCGCCGGTGCCTGGAAACGGGATAAGGCGTAGACACGTATGCCGGCACACTTTACCCAGGTTCGGGGCTCTCCTAAGAGATAACACCCCTAGTCCTGCTCTGCAGGGTCTCCGCATGATCACTAAGGCACACGTGATACAATGGTGCTCCTTGAGCTGTGTGCTAGAGGCAGAAGGAGGCGAGGCTGGCTCTCTTCCTACTCTAGGGGAGTGGCTAGTTCTAATGGAGTGGGAACCCTTTGCATGGGTGCCATGGGGGGTTCATATAGGCCTACCCCCTAGGGGTACAATGGTAATCTGGCCAGGTGCTGGGACCAGCTGTCAGTGTCTCTGGTCGCCAGCTTCTCCGCCGGCTGCTGCGGCCCCCCGCCTGGTGGGCCCCGTCGACTGGTCTGGTACGGAGCCGACAGGCCGCTCCCGCCGCTGGCGGGTCTGGTTGGTGACTGTTTACTATAGTCGTGCTGCTAATGACGCGGGCTTGGTCAGCAGAGTGTGGCTACAGTCCCGCCGCCTGGCAGGAGATCACTGTAGCCACACCAGGTCTTATCTGGTTGATGGAGCACGGGCCCCAATGTAAGGACTGGCCGCCTACCGGAGGCCGGCCTCCCTCAGGTCCGGCTGGTTTGGCTTCCGCCGTCTTCCGGGCTCTCGCTGCCTGGTAGGGCCCGCCGCCTGCAGGCGGTACCGACAGGCCGTTGTGGGGAACAGGGCTCCTCCTATTAGGAGTGATGTCGAGGGGGGAGTGGTGTCACATCCCTGGTCCTGGTCTGCAGTAGGCTAGCCCTTCATGTGTGTATCATGTTTAATTTTTCAAATGAACTTGAAATGGGGACTGATCAAACCCTAGCACCAGATCAAATCAAATAGGTTCAACATAAAATCATTTTCAATGAACCTGAAATGCCCTTCTAAAATGTTCATCATCTTTGCCTTGGTCTTAAACCTCTGACAAAAATGATGAACATATTTCTAGGTCATTTCTGGATTTTTGAATTAAATCATATTGTATTTGACTTTGGGCATTTAAACAATATAAGTAATTTAAATGCTCAAATAATGTTGGAATTATTTGAGGGGCACTGAAATAATTTAGAAAGTGCTCATGAATATTTTGAAGATTGATTTGGTTTTTAAAACTGGATCAAAAACAAACTGCAAAACTAGAAAATAGAAACAAAAATAGAGAGAGAGAGAGGAAGAGCTCACCTGGACTTACCTGGCGCCCACCAAAGCCCACCTGGCCGGCCTGCTGCTGTGCGGCCCAGCACACAGCGCCCTGCCAGTCATACCTAACCTCTGCCAGTAGGCAGAGGCGGGATAGCACATGCGCGCGCGAGGCGCCACGCCTCCTCCCTGCTCGCCTGCCTCACCGAGGCACCTCGAAGCACCTCCTCGGCGCCGCTCTGGACCCCTGACCCCCTCACTCTTCCCCTTCGTCTCTCCCCGTGCCCTCTCCTTCCTCTGTCTCTCTCCCTCGCTCATCCCCGGACGCACCCGAGATCGCCGACGAGCACCGCCGCGGCCTCATCCACTCCCTCGCTCCCTCTCCATCCCAGGTGTCTCCGCCTCGCTGTCTTCGTCCTCTCCACCGAGTCACGCGGCGCCAGAAGCTCTGCTGCGCCGCCACCGCCACCGTCTCCCTCGTCGGCCGCCGAAGACCATCGTCGCCGATTCGCCGTCTCCGACGCCTCCCCGAGCCTGCCGAGCTCCGCTTTGACTCCGATGTGAGCTCCACCGTCTTCTCCCCTACTCCTCGAGCTCGTTTCCGTTCACTAGCCATGCTAGCCGTCGGAGCCGAGAGCTCATCGCCGCCGTGGCCTCTGTCACCTACGGCTGCAACCGAGCGCATAGCCGTGCTCAGCGCAACGCCAGAAGCCCAAAACCCCCTCCAGCTGCTCCTGCCATGCTTCCCAACACTGAAAACACCGAGACCCGAACTCCGGCCGCCGCATTCGTGCTCGCCGCCGTCGACTCAGACCACCCCAGCTCCTCCCGCTTGGCCTACTAGATGCGCGCGAGCCCCAGCTACGCGTAGGACCAAACCGTGGTCGATTTGGTCGACCGTGGGCAAATTCCGACCCCCTCCGCCGTCTCGGGCTTCACCGGCGACGAGCCATGGACCAAGTCCGGCGGGTTTGACCCCGCTGACCAAGTTGACCGGGTGGGCCCAGTTTGACCCTTGGGTCCATGACAGGTGGGGCCCGCCCTGCTAACTAACCCAGGATTAGCGCTAACTAAATTTAGTTAGTTTAACTAACTACTGACAGACGAGACCCACTGGTCAGTTTGACCTGGACTGCCCCATTGACCGCTGACGTCACCGTGACGCAGTGCTGACGCTATTAATCTTTTACTGGATTTATTCTTATACAGGAAATTCCACAAAGTAGCCAAAACTTCTAAAAAACATAGAAATTCAACCGTAGCTCAGAATGAAATAATTTATATATGAAAAATGATCAGAAAAATCCAATCTATCCATATGTACTGGTTTCATGCATGTTAAAACACTTTAACCTTGCTGTTTAGATGAAACAAGCTAATGCACCAATATAACATCTTATTTTGGGTTTGCATTTGAATCTTTGGTTCAAATGAGCTCAAACCAACCTGTTCTAAGTTGCATTATCCAAAACACACTCATATTGCCATGTCATGATCATGCATCATATTGTGCATTGCATTGATTGTATTTCTTCTCTGTTGCCGGTATCTATCCCCTCTCGATAGACGATGTTCCAACATTGTGATCGTTGACACTGATGAAGACTCAATGCTATCTTCAGAAGTGCCAGGCAAGCAAAACCCCCTTGTTCATTCCGATACAATCCCACTCTCTCGCTCCTGCTCTCTTTTACTGCATTAGGAAAACAACGATACATCTGCTACTTGCTGCGGTAGTTGAACCCCTTTATCATTTGCATGATCTGTCATTGCCACAGTAAATAGATGAAACCCACTAGCATGAGTATGAGTTGTTTGAGCCCTGATGTGCCTACTCATTCATGCTTGTTTGTCATGCCTGCTACTGCTTAGAGTTGAGTCAGGTCTGATTCATCGGGGATGAGTCGGAGGTGTGTAAACATGTCCTACTGTGTGTGAACTAAGTGTGTGAACACGATTTGGTAAAGGTAGCGGTGAGAGGCCATGTAGGAGTACATGGTGGGTTGTCTCATTGCAGCCGTCCTCAGGAACTGAGTTCTGTGTTTGTGATCCATGAATAGTTACTACCACACATTGGGCTCCGGGCGCTCCAAGCTCTCTCGACTTATTAATCAACTTGATCTCTGTCCAGGAGTTGCAACTAGTTTCTGGTGTTTGTAGGTAGTGTTAGTAGTCTACCAAGTGGCACCCGGTATAGGTGGGCTTAGGACAGACAAGGCACAGTGGCCTGGTGTACCAAGTGGCACCCGGATGGTGGGCTTGGGAACCCTGCACACATCGTTTGGGGCCGTGAGCGACACCCCGGCCGGATCTCCTTGCGGATGGAACCCGAATAGGCGATAAACCTGGACGAGAGACTTATGTGGTTAGTCAGGTCATGGCCGACACCCTCGCTGGGCTTCCTCTTGAAGGTTGCCGAGTACATGTCGTGTACACGGCGGTAAGTGGTGAGAGCGTGTGTGAAGAAGTACACCCCTGCAGGGTTAATATGATCTATTCGAATAGCCGTGTTCGCGGTAAAGGACTTCTGGGTTGCCTATACAGTTCATAGACAAGTGAAAGTGGATACTCTAAAAGGCGCAAGATAAGCGTGAGTGCTATGGATGGCGTTCTCGTAGGGAGACGGGAGCGGATCCATAGTGGTGTATTGATATGGTGAATATGTGGACTCGTGTGCGCCACCTCAAAGAGTTACTTGTAGTCGTAGTTCAGGATAGCCACCGAGTCAAAGCTGGCTTGCTGCAGTTAAACCCCACCATCCCCCTTGTTGATACAGATGCATATGTAGATAGATCTGATGTAAGTCTTGCTGGGTACATTTGTACTCACGTTGCTTAATTTATGTTTTTGCAGAGAGAGTTCAGTCTCGCTAGGAGTTCCACGTGGACTTTGACGTCTAGCTTGTTACCTCAGCTACGATCTTGTGCCCTCGGCAGGATCTGATAGATAGTCAGGCTTCTCAGCCTTTTTCTTTTGTAGATGTCTGTACTCAGATATGTTAAGCTTCTGCTTGTGCTTGACTTGTTTGCTCTGAATGTTGGGTCATGAGACTCATGCTTGTAATATCCCACTCCTCGGAGCCTATTGAATAAAATTCTTGAGTTGTAGAGTCATGTTGTGATGCCATGTTGTATTTACACATATCGAGCATATTGTGTGAATGTTATTGAAATGCTTGGTATGTGTGGGATCTGACTATCTAGTTGTTTATCCTTGGTAGCCTCTCTTACCGGGAAATGTCTCCTAGTGCTTCCACTGAGCCTTGGTAGCTTGCTACTGCTCCGGAACACTTAGGCTGGCCGGCATGTGTCCTTCTTCGTTCCTGTGTCTGTCCCTTCGGGGAAATGTCACGCGTTGTCTACCGGAGTCCTATTAGCCTGCTATAGCCCGGTTTACCGGAGTCCTGCTAGCCTAGTTGCTACAACTCGGATTCACTCGCTGATGACCGACACGTTCGTTGCTGGGTCATGTATGCCTGTCCCTGTAAGTTAGTGCCACTTTGGGTTCACGACTAGCCATGTCAGCCTGGGTTCTTTGTCATATGGATGCTAGCGGCACTATCATATATGTGAGCCAAAAGGCGCAAACGGTCCCGGGCTAGGTAAGGTGGAACTCGTGGTAATACTGTGCGTGGGCTGCAAAGTGATATGATGTGTTACATGCTAGATCGGTGTGACTTAGGATCGAGGTCCAGACAAGTGGCTACAGTGTTGCATCATGTGGAGATTTCCGTCTGTAAGGGGCACTGTAGCCACGCCGAGCCCAAGATTCGGGGGTGAGGGACTACACTGTAGCCTCGCCATGTCTTGTCCTCTTGATGAGGGCGTAAACTCTGAGGGAGCTGGGTGACCGCCTACCAAACGCCAGCCTCTCTGGAGGCCGGCTGACTGGAGCTGGGAGCTCTTGGTGGTTGGGCGTCCTCCGGTGGCCGGCCGTTGAGCCATCTGGCCTTCGGAAGGCGGAGCTTCAGCTTGGGGTATGGCGGGACATAGCCAGCCCGAAGTTTTGACAGGTTCAGGGACTCGAGTGAGGCTACCCATGGCCCATTACTCCGACAGTAGTCCCCGAAGCCGATGAGTCGTTGCGGTCGAGGGGTCGCAAAGTCTCAGCGGCTTCCCCCCTCACTTAGCTCCAGGGGAATGTTTGATCCGTCTTGCAGCATGCCGACTGCTAGAATTGGCTTTGACAAGGCGGGATCATCGTCCGATTTTGAACACCGGGGTGGGAAAGGGGTGGCGTGCCTGCTAAGCTTCCTAGGCCCGCCGCCCGCCATAGGCACGCCAACCGGCGCACATCAGCCCGACCAGCCTGCCACCCCACGCTCCTGATGGGACGTGACAGTGGGCAGGGCCTGCCACTACCGGGCCTCGGCACGTGGGCGGATCCGCTGCGACCGACGCGGGCGGTTGCGATTACCGCGAGCATTCAAGGTGCAGTAACTTCGCGCAGAAATCGGGGGGTCATGGGGTCGTGGGCGCAGTTAATCCCATGATCCCGTGGCCCGCCCCCTCGGCTTTGCAGCCCGAGGGCTATAAGTAGGGGAAGGAAGGGGAGCGGCGGAGCACGCGCGCCCTCCTCCCCACACTCTCTTCTTCCTCTTTCTCTCTGCGCCAACGCTGCTGCTGCCGCTCAGTGCTTGCCATGGTGCTGCCACCATTCGCCGCCGTCGTGCTCATCCTTCCCTCGCAGCCCCACCTGAAGCCATGGCATGCGAGAAGGGCGAAGACTGGGATGGCTCGACGGTGATCGAAGACCACATCACCTTCCTCTGGGACATGCGCCGGATGCCCAACGCGGCGTTCATCAAGGTGCGGGTGCCGCCGGCAAAGGAGATTTCGCCGGCGCCGAAGGGGAACAAGCGGGTCGTCTTCCGCTCGCACTTCCTCCGCGGCTTCGGCCTCCCGGCGAGCGGCTTCCTCTACTCGTTCATGGACTTCAACCATCTCCAGCCGCATCATCTTACGCCCAATACCATGACCCTGCTCTCTGCCTTTGTCACCGCATGCAAGGGCTACCTCGGCATCCTCCCCACACTCGAGTTGTGGGAAGCGTTCTTCTATGGCAAGCTGGGCACCTCCGCCAAGGACACGGTGGCCGAGTGCGGCGGATTGGTCGCCGTGCGCCGGCCAGCGAAGAGGAATGCCTTCCCAGTTATCAAGTTGTCATAGTCCATAAAACTGTGGCAGCAGTCTTAGTTCTATGTTGAGAACGTTGACCCGGTTGTCGACTTCCTCAACCTGCTAGCCTACAAGCCCCCTCCCCCCCCCCCCCCCCGTCGGGCTTCGGCCCAACTGGGGCTGCAAGCCGAAGCCGGTGTCGGTGGACGCGGCAGCCGCCATTGGCCGACTCCAGGTGCTCCAGGAGTCAGAGGGCCTCGTGGCCTCCGACCTCCTCATCGCCTTTGTCGAGCGTCGGGTCCTCCCGCTTCATGGCCGCCCTCATCCGATGTGTCGGATGAGCGGGCACCGCGACCCGAGCAGGTTGTGCACGAGGGAGATGCCGACTGCTGAGGTTGTGAGGATGGTGAACGAGATCTCCGACCTCAAGGTGTCGGAGGGAGACTGGAGGTTCGGGAAGCGGTCGTATTCCCGCGACGACCCGCCGCCTACCGTAAGTCCCTTGATTTCCTCTTTTAGTTCTGACTTTTAGTCTTGTTCCTTGTGTGACGCAACTCTTTTTCTAAAGCGCAGATTTATATGTCTGCGGCGATGGCCACCATCGTGGGGCCGGGTGGAGACTACCTGCCGGACAGGGCAGTGAGCAATGTGGACGACCCCGACTTGGGGGAAGCCGCCTTGGCGGATGATGCAGCAGGCGGCGGCGATGGAGCAGGCGGCTCTGAGGAGGGCGTCGGCGTGGAGACCTGGCCCGATGACGAAGACGAGCCGCGCCCCTCCCAGAGCACTGCCAACACCGGCGCAGGCCCCTCCACCGGGCCGCCCGCCCGAGGCGGCAAGCGCAAGCGGAAGCAAGCCGCCACCCTGTTTGGTAGCGCGCCGAGAAAGCCCAAGAACCCAGCCGCGGCGACCAGGCAGAAAGAAGCCGCGGCCAAGATGGCCAAGTACTAGAGGTAGCCGAAGGTGCCACTCATGGTGTCAGCGTAAGTACCCTTCTCACGCTTCCACCCCTTCGCCGATCTGGCCTAAAAACTTTTTTGTCTTGCCTTCTTATCTCAGGGCCCCGCTCACCCTCAAGAAGTCGGGTGCCGCCTCGGTCATCAGGTCGGCGGAGACCTCCAGCACCAGCCGGCGAATCGACCCGGTCGCCGACCTCCAGGAGGCGCAGGAGCGGAACGCATGGGAGGCGCATGAGGAACAGGAGGCCGACCGCCTGGCGAAGGCGGAGGCGGACAAGGCCGCAACATCTGCGGCGAGGAAACTGGCGTAGGCGGAGGCCGACGCTGCGGAGAAGGAGCGGCTTGCAAAGGACACACGCCGTCAGGAGCCGCTGCTCGTGACTACTCTAAACACCACGCCACCTCCACTGGAGTGAGGCGATGACGGGGGGAGCTGGCGACGAGCAGCCGATCATGGAGAAGGAGGGCAGCGAGCTGGCCATGCCGGACGTCATCGTGTCGCCGCCGCCACCAACCGGAGGAACGCAGGACGAGCAGCCAGCCGCCCCACCGGTGCCACCAGCTGGGGACGTGGTGGTGATGGACCTGACTCTTGAGGTCCACACGCCCGCACGCCGCCATCTTGCAAAGGCGGCCTCGGCACCACGACCACTGGAGGCCGGTGGCGCGAGCTCATAGGTCCCCGACACCGAGGCGACCAGCGCCGCGCCTGCTGGCTGGGTCCGTGGGGGCAGGACGGGCGCCCTAAACCAGGCGGCCCTTGACGTCCAGGCCAAACTCCGGACCGAAGCCGAAGCCCTCAAGCGATGCAATGAGGCATTCCTGGATTCGCGGTCAGCCATCCGCGTAAGTTTCTTGCTTTTCTTTATTTTGATCTTCTTGCTTCCTTCGTGGGGGCGCGCCAGCGCACCCACTGGGTGTAGTCCCCAAGTTTCGGGCCGACTGCTGAGCAGGCGGTCCAAAACTTTAACTTGCAGGTGTCGAATGCTAATGTTATCTGATATCCCTCTTGCAAGACTACCACAATCTTCGCGCGGCCACCTTCAACTCCGGGGTCCGGGAGCTGGAGAAGCAGACCGCCAACTTGTTCGAGAGCCGGAGTAAGTTTCGAATTCCTTTTTTTGTGGGGGCGCGCTGGCACACCCGCGGGCTGTAGTCC
Source organism: Triticum aestivum (assembly GCF_018294505.1). NCBI lineage: Eukaryota > Viridiplantae > Streptophyta > Magnoliopsida > Poales > Poaceae > Triticum > Triticum aestivum. Next base: position 338,090,762 of record NC_057807.1, on the reverse strand, counting down.
CCGAGGTTCGGGCCGACTGCAGAGCAGTCGGGCCGAATCTTCCTAGTGATTTTATTTTTGCTGATAACTTCTTCTCTGCGGGGCGCGATAGCACACCCGCGGGCTGTAGTCCCTGAGATTCGGGCCGACTGCTGAGCAGTCGGGCCGGATCTCCCCGGCAACTGCATCCCTTCTTTGTTGTTTGGCTGATATTCTTTCTTCTTCTCTTTTTACAAAGGCCAACGCCACCTTGCAGCAGCAGCTGGGTGAAGCCAACACCGCCCTACGCGGCAAGGAGGCGGAGTCGGCAAGCTGGCCGAAGAGCGTGACCGGCTGGTCACCCATCTTGCGGAGCAGGCGGAGGCCCTTAATACGGCTCAGAGGGAGGCGAAGGCGAAGGAGACTGACCTCCTCGTTGAGTTCGAGATCGAGCGCTCCGCCTGGGCCGACAAGGAGGCACAGATGACCGCCTGCTTCAGCAGCATCTAAGACCTGGTCGACGGTGAGCTTCGTTTTCTTTTCTTTCTTGTTTTGAGCTGCCGACCCTTATCTAGGCCGACTGCTAATTTCTGACCCTTTGCTTTTCTTGCCTTCTATTCAAACAGACTTCTTCCCAGGCAATTCCATTGCCGCGAGCCAGATCATCGAGGCCCAGCGCCAGGAGCGGAGGGCAGAAGGCGTGCAGATTGCCACTGACGCCCCCCGGACCCTCAGCGAGCAGCTCCTCAGCATCCAGGCCCGCCTTCGGCGTGCCCATCAGATGCTGCGCCGCCTTCAGTGCGTCGGGGCCCAGGCGATCTCCGCCCTCTGGCTAGGCGTGCAAGCTCCGCGCACCCCCAGTCGGACTGCCGACTGGCTCGAGGTGGCGGTTGGCCGCCTGGAGGCCTGGAAGGGCTCTGCAGCCCGGGCAGGAGTGCACCGAGCCCTAGAGTTCATCAAGGCATGGTACGCTGGGCTAGATCTAGCCCAGCTGACCATGTTTCGGCTGGAGGCGCAGGAGGAGCTGGTGGCGGTGGAAGCCGAACTTATCAATTCGGCGGCAGCGATCACCGACTTCACCGACACCAGCGTCTTCATCTCGGAGGTGGTCGAAGAAGGCGTTGAAGCGCCACTGGAGTGGTTCGGGCTGAACCCGGAGGACAGCGAGGATTCGGCTGAAGTAATCGACTCTAGCGATGAAGGGGAGGAGGAGGAGGAGGAGGAGGAAAGCGAGGACAACGTGCCGGAGGTTGGAGCGGATGGTCAGCCTCAACCTAACCGGGCCTCAAGCAATGATCCGTGCTCTAAAGCGCCGACTGCTGTTGGAGGCGGCCAGGCGGAGACTGACCAGCCGTCTGTTCCGCCAACGGACACCGCCGACTCTGCCATCCAGCCATCCACTGCCCCAACTTGTGCCGCCGACTCCACCATCCAAACGGAGCCTTCTACTGCCCCCTAGAATGTTTATCTTTTTCTTTTCCTGCTTGCTAGTCTGGACAACTTGGTTAAATTTGCGCAATTCCACCCGCGGGGTTTATATCAAACTTTGTTGAATGCTGGCCGATAGGCCTTTATCTATGTAAATATCTTATCACAATCCATGCTTTGCTTTGTCGGCTTCTAACTTTTCTTGCTTTGTACTCATTGCTTTTTCCCTTTGCCGCCCTCCCTTAGCTATCCTCTTGCCAGCCAAGCAACCGCTCTGCGGACTGCGGCTGGGTTGAGTACTTAGCTTTTTGCGGGAGGGCAAGTACTTAGCCGTTTGGAGTGTCGACAAGATGAGTAGAAGCCGGCTGGCCGGCTGCTCGGCAGCCGGCCGAACAGGCGCGATGCCGGCCTCGACTATATGAGTTCTTTCCTTAGCCGTTTTTCATGTGGGCACTGTTTTGCAACCCGTGCCCGCCATTCAGTCGCTCTGCGAGCTGTGGCTTCTGACAGGGGAAGTTTTTGGTGCCAACACACTACTTGTCCGGCTGTAGGAGGCGGCATATAGCAGAAAGCGGCGAGCCTCCGGGCCAACTGGTCGGAGCCGGTGCCAGGCGGAAATAATAAAACAATACACACTCATAGGCATACCACTTATCATATAGATAAAAGGAGGGTAGTCCTCGAGCTTTCCTCGGGGGACCTAGAGTCTTTATACATAATACAAAAGGTAGCGTGATACATACTGCTTTCAACTGTAAAATCTTCGGAGGAGGTTTGTGTTCCATGGCCTCTCGGTCTCCTTGCCTGAGTCATCTCTTTTACGTGCTCTGGGCTTCTGAGCGTCGATCAGATAGTAGGAATTGTTGCCCAACACCTTGCTGATGATGAAAGGGCCTTCCCAAGGTGCCGAGAGCTTGTGCTGGCCGGCTGATCACTGGATCAGCCGGAGCACAAGGTCTCCCTCTTGGAAGGATCTTAGCTTCACCTTGCGGTTGTAGTATCAGCGCAGACTCTACTAGTAGATGGCGGACCGGCTGAGGGCCAACAGTCGGCCTTCCTCCAGCGAGTCGACGCTGTCTTCTCGTGCCTCCTTGGCATCCGCCTCGGTGTACATGGTGACTCATGGGGAGTCGAACTCTATGTCCGTCGGGATGACGGCTTCAGCACCATAGACGAGGAAGAAGGGCATGAAGCCGATCGACTTGTTTGGAGTTGAGCGCAGGCTCCAGAAGACGGCCGGCTGCTCATCGAGCTAGCAGCCGGCCGAACGCTCTAGAGGCTCGACAAGTCGGGGCTTGATGCCGGAAAGAATGAGGCCGTTTCCTCACTCAACTTGGCCGTTTGACTGCGGATGGGCAACGAACGCTAAGTCCAGTCGGGTGCCCTGCATCGCGCAGAAACGAGCCAAGGCTCCTTTGGCAAAGTTTGTGCCATTGTCGGTGATGATGCTATGTGGTATGCCTTACCGAGTTGTGATGTCGGCGATGAAAGTCACGACAGTCGGCCCATTCAGCTTCTTGATTGGCTTTGCTTCTATCCACTTGGTGAACTTGTCCACAGCGACAAGCAGATGAGTCATGCCACCATGGGCTGTCTTGAATGGCCCCACCATATCCAAACCCCAAACAACAAAGGGACAGGCAATGGGAATGGTATTGAGTGCAGAAGCCGGCAAGTGTGGCTTGGAGCGGAACTTCTAACACCCTTTGCACTTCTGGACCAACTCTTTGGTGTCTTCTAGAGCAGTCGGCCAAAAGAAACCATGGCGGAAAGCTTTGGCAACAAGTGAACTTGAAGCCGCGTGGTGACCACATTCGCCTTTGTGAATATCTTTGAGGATTGCTTGACCCTGGTCCGGCTCCACGTAGCGCTGGTACACACTAGTGACACTGCGCCGAACCAGTTCTTTGTTGACTATGGTGTATGCTGCTGCCCGCCGTTGCACTTGCCAGGCTAGGATCTCATCAGCCAACAGCTCTTTGCTCACCAGGAAGTTAAGGATGGGTTGAGCCCATGAAGGTGCTGCTATTTCTTCGACTACCACGACTACAACTTGTACAAGGGGGGTTGGGCCAGGAGGCGGCGAGTTGGAGTTGGTTGTCGCCTGTTGAGTTGAAGAAGTCCCCGGGCCCATTGTTGTAGTCCCCGGGCCAGGTTATGAAGCCCCCGGGCCAGGTGCGACGGTTGCAGTCCCCGGGCCGCCTGCTGAAGTCCCCGCGCCAGCTTCTGGGGTCCTCAAGTCAGATCTGACTGCTTTAGGAGGGGCTCGCATGAAGATGGAGTCGGACTCTGGTGATGGCTTGACAGACGGCTTGAGGAGGCGCTGCAGGGCGACGCCGGCTGGTATCGCCTGCCGGGTGGAGCCGATCCGGGCCAAGGCATCTGCTTGCTCGTTGTCATTTCTTGGCACATGGAGGAACTCGCACCCGTCAAAGCATCCACTGAGTTGCTGCACGAGGAAGCGGTAGCTTGCCATATTTGCATCCTTGGTGTCCCATTCGCCTGACGACTGCTGGACCACCAAGTGGGAGTCACCATAACACAGGATCCGGCGAATGCTGAGTTCCTTGGCAAGCCGGCGCCCGTGTATGAGTGCCTCGTACTTCGCTACATTGTTGGAGGCGGCAAAATGGATTTGTAGAACATAGCTGAGCTTGTCGCCTTTGGGAGAGGTGAGGACGACGCCGGCTCCCAAACCGGTGCGCATTTTTGAACCATCAAAATCCATCCGCCAATGGGTGGAATCTGGCGCTGGCGGCAAGTACTGGGTCTTAGCCCAGTCGACAAGGAAGTCGGCCAGCACTTGTGACTTGATGGCGGTGCGAGGTTGGTAGTAGATGGTATAAGGGGTCAGATCAATAGCCCACTTGGCCACTCGGCTAGAAGCATCTCGGCTTCCAATGATCTCAGCAAGCAAAGTAGTGCAGACGACAGTTATTGGGTGCTCTTGAAAGTAAGGCTTCAGCTTTTTGGCGGAAAGTGCACACCATAGCACATCTTCTGATAGTGCGGGTAGTTTTGCTTGGAGGCGTACAGTACTTCACTCAAGTAATATACCTGTCTTTGGACCGGCAATGCTCTACCCTCCTCCTTGCTTCTACCACTATGACTGTGCTGACCACCCGACTGGTGGTGGCGATGTAGAGGAGCATGGGCTCCTTCTCAGTTGGAGCCGCCAAGATAGGCGGGGTGGTCAACATCTTCTTGAGTTGGAGAAAAGCTTCATCCGCCTTGTCGTTCCACTTGAAAAAAGTGGTCTTCTTCATGAGCTGGTACAGGGGGAGAGCCTTCTCGCCCAGCCGACTGATGAAACGGTTGATTGATGCCAGGCAGTCGGTGAATTTCTGCACGTCCAGCACTCGAGTGGGTACCTCCATCTTCTCAATGGCCTTGATCTTCATGGGGTTGCACTCTATGCCGCGCTCTGAGACCAGAAAGCTGAGAAGCTGGCCGGCTGGTAATCCAAAGACGCATTTCTCCGGGTTGAGCTTGATCTGGAAACGGCGCAGGTTCTCAAAAGTTACCTTGAGGTCTTCCAGCAGCGTGCCATGCTTCTCTGTCTTCACCACCACATCATCCACATAGACATGGGCATTTCTGCCGAGTTGCTTGAGGAGGCACTTCTGCATTCAACGCTGAAACGTGGCACCGGCCACTAGTAGAAAATGGAGCTTTAAAACCGGTTTGTAAGGGCCTTTAGTGCCGGTTATGGAACCGGCACTAAAGTGTGGGCACTAAAGCCCCCCCCCCCTTTAGTACCGGTTCGGCACGAACTGGCGCTAAAGTGCCACCACGTGGCGTGAGCTCACGCCCTAGTATGGGGGACCTTTAGTATCGGTTGGTGTTACCAACCGGTACTAAAGGTTTTTTTTTGAATTTTTTTTTTTGAATTTTGGAAAAAAATTGATTTTTTTTCAATTTTTAATTTTTCTGAATTATTTGAAGATTTAGTCTCTAATCACCTCTCTTAACTGCTCAAGTGTGGATCACTCATTCCAAATCATCTAACTTCCCGACCGGTCACCCATCCCTCTCACTACTCCAGCCCGAGCACGCTTAACTTTCGGGTTCTATTCTCCTTCATTTCCGAGTCTGCACTTGTTGTTTTCCTGACAATAGTAAGATGCCAATCCTATTAACCCTCAGGAGTTTAGCTTGAGCATGAAGTCACACATTTCACCGTTTGAGTTTGAAACTATTATTCTAAAAAACAGTAATTATTTAGTAACGCTAATATTTCTTGAATAAGTTTGACCATAGTTTGACCATAGTTTGACCAAAATTCAAAAAATTGAAATAATTATTTAGTAACACTAATATTCTTGAATACTTATGTAGTAACACTAATACTTCTTGAATAAGTAGTTTGACCAAATTTAACCAATTTTTTTTAAAAAAACTAAAATTTGACCATATCTTTTTTTCCTTTTCGAATTTGAGGATTCTAAAAAATTCCAAACAGGCCGTAGGCGGTCTCCATCGGATGCGGATTTTCGTGCTGAATTTTTTGATATATTATACGTTTTTTTTCTGACATCGTATGCAAAAGTTATAGCCGTTTTACATTTTCCCTACACTTTTTGCAAAACATGTCCAAATTTAAGTTTTCAAATTTTCCTAACTAGTAGATATAGTAATATAACTACCTCTCGAAGGATTTTATTTTTTGAAGTTTTTATCATTTTCTTTTGATTTTTTCAAAACTGAAATGGCGATACACAGGGGGGGGTAGAGTTTGAAAATTGGCCCCTTTAGTACTGGTTCGTGGCACGAACCGGTACTAAAGGCTTGTCCCCTTTAGTACCGGTTCGTGGCACGAACCGGTACTATAGGGTAGACCTTTAGTACCGGTTGGTAACACAAACCGGTACTAAAGGGACTCGTGGGGACCCGGCCTGACGCCAGCCTGCCACTACCCCTTTAGTACCGGTTCGTGTCACAAACCGGTACTAAAGGCTCAACACGAACCGGTACTATTGATCGCAGCCACGAACCGGCACTATTGATCACATTAGTGCCAGTTTTTTTACAAACCGGCACTAATGTGCTTCACATTTGACCCTTTTCTACTAGTGGGCATTTCGCAAGCCGAACGTCATGGTCGGGTAGTAGAAGGCTCCAAATGGCGTGATGAAGGCGGTCTTCAGCCTGTCGGCCGGGTTCGGCTTTATCTGATGGTACCCTGAGTATGCATCCAAAAAACTCAATAGCTCGCATCCGGCTGTAGAGTCTATCACTTGGTCAATTCTTGGCAGGGCAAAGGGATCTTTGGGGCAAGCTTTGTTGAGGCTAGTATAATCAATACACATGCGTCACTGCTTATTTTTCTTCAGCACAAGAACTGGGTTGGCCAGCCACTTTGGAAATAATACTTCCATGATGAAACCGGCTGCTAGAAGTCGGGCTATCTCTTCTCCGACAACTCTTCTCTTCTCTTCTGACAGGCGGCGCAAGGGCTGCCTGACGGGCTTGGCATCAGGTTGGACATGTAACTTGTGCTCGGCCAAATCCGTCGGAACACCCGGCATGTCTTTGGGAGACCATGCGAAGATGTCCCGATTCTCACGGAGGAAATCGACGAGCTCGCTTTCCTACTTGCTGTCAAGGTTGGCACCTATGACAGCGTGCCTCTCCGGATGCTCCGGGTCCAGTGGTATCTTCTTTGTTTCCTTCGCCGGCTTGAACGAGCCCTCGACCTCCGACTCCTTGGGGATGGTGACATTTCCGGCTTCTTGCCTACCAACGCCGCCACTTGGTCAAGGAGCCGCTTCTCGGCTGCAATCACAAGGGACTTAGCCAGGCGGCTACTGTCTGTGGCGCAGGCGGACGACTTCTTGTAGTCTCCGACTATGGTCAGGATCCCCTTGGTACTCGGCATCTTCATCTTGAGGTAAGCATAGTGGGGGACCGCCATGAACTTGGCCAGGGCAGGCCGGCCAAGCAGCGCATGGTAGGGGCTCTCAAGGTCCACCACTTCAAACCAAACTGGCTCACAACGGAAATGATTCTTGTCTCCGAAGAGAACATCAATTTGGGTCTTCCCGATTGGTGAGCAGGAAAGGCCAGGGACTATGCCATGGAATACAGTCCGACTGGGAAGGAGCTGCTTCTGCTTGATTCCCAACTTCTCCATTGTGTCATGATACGGGATATTGATGTTGCTGCCTCCATCTATCAAGACTCTGGAGAAACGAGCTGCCCGCCTCTCCGTTGCAAAACTAGCATCTAGGACCATGGCATAAGAACCAGGGGAAGGCATTACTTCCGGGTGGTCAGCCCTGCTCCAACTGGCGGGTTACCTAGTGCGGTCCGTGTGTGTTGTGATATGCTCTGTCCATAGAACATCTATGCTCTGTGTACAGAAGAACAACATATATATACTTGTAACATGACATGATTGCAATACCAAATTAAACATCCAATTACGTTATATAACAAATACCATAAATACTGCAAGGTTCAAATTCAAAGATTACAACGCCCAAATTCAAACATTGCAACCATCGACATTTCTGCAAAGGGATCAACCGCTGACAAGTCATGTATGGGTTTGACACAATGACTTCCAATTGCTCTGTCATATGCTCTTCCAAAATGAAGTTTAGTTTTTTTGGAGCCTTTTCCATTCTGTAGTACCTGCCGGCTCTGATCAACGTACCATTCATCTGCTCTAATTAAATGCGTATTCAACCTTAGTACCCTTAGCACCTTTGCTCTGGCAAGAAAGAACCTGGCAAGTGTAATCTCTGATAAGGTCTCTCGCTAGGAGTTCAAAGTAATATTTGAGAGATGCAGAACCAGGCATTCGATGTGATTGTCGTTATAAACATTATCCATATCCGGGCCTATTATTATCTGCAAAAGAAGAGAACGTGTTAGTGCCTACATGCAGTTTTGAACACTACCACACGCCTATTTGCTTTGCAGGATTTGTAAAATGCACCAACGTGCCATCTTCGATCTGACATGATTAACATGGGCATTTGATTACAATCTAGAAACATGTAGCCTTCTTCACAAGAGGTTGGATTGGATGAAAAACTCCCTAAGAAAACTAGTATAGATGAATCCAAAGGAGAAATGCTTATGGATTGTAACCATATGAATCAAGCAACCAATATGTGGTGGGGGTGTATGTCCTGAAATCCTCCAAAATTCCTTCAGAATTCGTAGTACATTGTCATTGTAAAGTTGGAAAAAGGTGCAAAAAATTGAACTCCCTTATGGTTAACATTTAACATGAAAGGAACATCACCTGAATATACAGCTTCTTCAGGCACGGAAAGCATCTCAGGCAACTAACAACTTGGTCCAGGTTGGGGCCGACAAATTCTAGTGCCAAGACCTTCACTGTGCCCAGAATCTAGGTGAAGCTTTGCTGGATGACAGACGAACATACATCTTCAAAACTAGAAATAATGTTGATATCAATAAAGAGAGGTATAAGACGACTGTTGTACCTGAAAGTAGTACTATTTGACAGACGAGTAGCCCACCACTGCCAATTTCGGTGCATAAATGACATTGATTCTTGTTGGACCTTGTTGATCAACTACAAGTAATCTCTCAAGTGAATGTGTGTCCTCAATGACCATATTGTGGTCCACCTTTTGTGATCTCTCGTTGCAGCACCAGCAACACGCATAAATAGTCCGGAGAGTCCTGGAGGTGATGTGGAAGGTACTCGACCAATTCATCGCCTGAACACGAAGGAACTCTAGTGCAGTACAGCCGCGGAGCAGGCGCTCCATGTCATCCTTTGAGATGTGGACGGCGACGAGCTCGAGGTGCTTCAGTCGTGGTTGAAAAAGAGCGGGCGTGTCATTAAGGGGGGATGGCAGTTCATGAACTTGGTGAGGCGCAACGTGGGCGCGAAGCGGGGCACGAACGTTGGCAGCGAGCGCATATGCCCATCATTAAAACTGAGCTTCTCGAGCTGATCTATAGCGGGGGATCGGAACCACTCGTCAAGCTTGGCTCGGTCCTTTCCATTAGAACAGAACTTGCCCGTGATAAGGCCTTTGATTCGGCCATGGTGACTGTCAAGGATCTGGGAGAACGCATCCAAGCTTTTGCGATAGCCATGGCAGAGCTCGTGGGCGTCGAGGAGGTCGACAGGGATGAAGAGCCATAGGGGGCGCCACCGCCGACAAAGGGCAGCTGTCCTCGCCCCATATTTGATTGGGAGGAGGGATATGATGCTCTCAACATATCATCGGGGAGGTTGGTGATGAAGTATAGGCCTGCTGGAGTCACTTGCGGTTCTAATCGACCCGCCTCCGCTTGTTGGCAGTCTTGTTCTCCACCTCGTCGGCGGCGATGACAACCTCTATCTCCATATTCACACCGTGCTTCGGTGCACTTTGAGGACTGAGAGCGGCGTTGTGGATGCGGGCGGAGAGAGAGGATTGTGTATGTGGCGAGGATGGGGGGTGCGACCGCTCGGGCGCGCCATTAATACAGACCAGTGGGAGTGAGGCGGGTGGTGGTTAAAGGCTGTCTCGCTTCCGGTGAGCCTGCGCGGCGGAGTTCTAGCATTCCTATACTATCATTTCACAGAGCGAGCGCGGATGCGCCATTAATATGGAGGAATGGGAGCAAGGTGGGCGGCGGTCAAACGGCTGGCTCGCCTCCCGGTGAGCCTACACGGTGGACTACTGGCACGCCTACCATCATTTCACACAGCTACTAGCACGCCCCGTATGGTGAGTGCGTAGCGGACACGCGCATGAATTAGATAGTGGTAGTGATTTAGTTGCAAAAATTACATAGTGCTAGTGATTTTTAGCTGCATATTTTGACAAATCACAGTGTCTCTTGGCTTAGCGCCGAAGTCTGGCTTTAATTTGCATACTGTATTCAATTTGAACCGTTTGCATTGAAGAGATGCACAAATCCTGCATTGAACAGCTCGCACGCTTCTCGGTGAGCCTCTCGGTCAGCCTGCGCACCAGACTGCGCTCACACGCCTCCCGTTAAGTCAAGCAGATGTCCGCATGGCACCTCCTATAGCCATTAAAACCAAGACAGGTGACGTCATGTAAATGGTTAACAGAACGCAAACGATTTGAATTATACAAACGTTTGAGATATTAAAGTGGAAACTATTTGTTTCAAAATGCCTTTGTTGGCTGTTATTCGAGTGCGCCTTCTCTCAAAATGGACACCAAAAACACCACAACATGTCGGATGTCATTCCATGATAGCATGCCAAGTTTCATGAATTTCAGACGAGTTTTGGATTCACTAGAATTTAAAAACAAAGTATTTCAATGTTTTGCCAGCAATCAACAGTGCCTCGGTGTTTGAAATTTATTCCTATTTCTTGCATGGGACCTAAGCATGCACCCAAGGACACAGATTTGATTTTCAAACCAATTTATATGCACTCGAGCATGTGCATGTAGTTCATATTTGTCTTATGCACATAAATGCATCGAAAACTCAATTAATGCATAAAAATGTCCAAACGAACCCCGAAAAATCCCAAAATTGACACAACACTCCTGTTGTTTTCTGTTGACACTAGAATTTTTTTGAAAGCAATAAGAGGCAGCGGATATCGTTTCGTCCCCAAAGGTGGGACGTTCCCTACCGAAACCATCAGCTTGTTGTGAGAAGCTCTGGTTTGTGAGAAGCATATCCCCAAACCTGCCCCAAATGGGAGAAAACATTTACCACGACATGTTGATGCTGCTCTATGATAGCATGCCAAGTTTCATGAATTTCAGACGAGTTTCAGATTTACTAGAATTTAAAAACAAGGAATCTCAATGTCTGCGGCCGAGTGACGGTGGTAGAGTGTTTGACATTCGTTCCCATTTCCTGCATGGGACCTAAGCATGCAACCAAGGACACAAATTGGAATTTTCAACCAATTTATATGCATTAGAGGATGTGCCTGTAGTTCAAATTTGAATTATGCACATGAATGCATAGAAAACTCAGTTAATGCATAAAAATGTCCAAATGAACCCTAGAAAATCCCAAAAATTGACACAACACTCGTGTTGTTCTATGTTGACACTAGAAATTTTTTGAAAGCAATAAGAGGCAGCGGATATCGTTTCGTCCCCAAAGGTGGGACGTTCCCTACCAAAACCATCAGGCTTGTTGTGAGAAGCTCTGGTTTATGAGAAGCATATCCCTGAACCAGCCCCAAATGGGAGAATTTTTTTACCATGGCATGTTGATGCCGCTCCATGATAGCATGCCAAGTTTCATGAATTTCAGATGAGTTTTGCATTTACTAGAATTTAAAAACCAGGTATCTCAATGTTTGTGGCCGAGTGATGGTGGCAGGGTGTTTGACATTCATTCCCATCTCTTGCATGGGACCTAATTAAGCATGCAACCAAGGACACATATTTTAATTTTCAACCAATTTATATGCATTAGAGCATGTACATGGAGTTCACATTTGAATTATGCACATGAATGCATAGAAACTCAGTTAATGGATAAAAATGTCCAAGCGAACCCCCAAAAATCCCAAAAATTGACATAACACTCCTATTGTTCTATGTTGACCCTGGGAAAAAATTGAAATCGAGAAGAGGCAATGGATATTGTTTCGTCCAGAAAGGTGAAATGTTCCCTACCGAAACCATCGGGCTTGTTGTGAGAAGCTCTGGTTTGTGAGAAGCATATCCCAAAACCTGCCCCAAATGGGACAAAAAAATTACCACGGCATGTTGATGCCGCTCCATCACAGCATGCCAAGTTTCTTGAATTTCAGACGAGCTTTGGATTTGCTAGAATTTAAAAACCAGGTATCTCAATGTTTACGGCCGAGTGATAGTGGCAAAGTGTTTGACATTCGTTCCCATTTCTTTCATGCGACCTAATAAGCATGCAACCAAGGACACATATTTTAATTTTCAACTAATTTATATGCATTAGAGCATGTGCATGTAGTTCAAATTTGAATTATGCACATGAATGCATAGAAAACTCAGTTAATGTATAAAAATGTCCAAGTGAACCCCAAAAAATCCCAAAAATTGACACAACACTCCTGTTTTTCTATGTTGACTCTCGGAAAAAAATTGAAATCGAGGAGAGGCAGTGGATATTGTTTCGTCCAGAAAGGTGAAATGTTCCCTACCGAAACCATCGGGCTTGTTGTGAGAAGCTCTGGTTTGTGAGAAGCATATCCCCAAACCTGCCCCAAATGGGACAAAAAAATTACCATGGCATGTTGATGCCTCTCCATGAGAGCATGCCAAGTTTCATGAATTTCAGACGAGCTTTGGATTTACTAGAATTTATAAACCAGGTATCTCAATGTTTGCGGACGAGTGATGGTGGCAGGGTGTTTGACATTTGTTCCCATTTCTTGCATGGGACCTAATAAGCATGCAACCAAGGACACAGATTTGAATTTTCAACTAATTTATATGCATTAGAGCATGTGCATGTAGTTCAAATTTGAATTATGCACATGAATGCATAGAAAACTTAGTTAATGTGTAAAAATGTCCAAGCGAACCCCGAAAAATCACAAAAAATTTCACCACACTCATGTGGTTCTATGTTGACACTAGGGAAAAAATTGAAATCGAGAAGATGCAACGGATATCATTTCGTCCAGAAAAGTGAAACGTTCCCTACCGAAACCATCATGCTTGTTGTGAGATAAGTTCTGGTTTGCGAGAAGCTTATACCATAACCTGGCACAAATGGGACAATATTTTTTTACCTCAGCATCTTGATGTCGTTCCATGATAGCATGCCAAGGTTCATGAATTTCAGACGAGTTTTGTATTTACTAGAATTACAAAAGCAAGCACCTCAACATTTGCGGGAGAGCCACGGTGCCATGGTGTTTGAAATTTATCCTCATTTCTTGAATGGGATCACTACAAAAAAGGACACATCCGTGACATTTTGGGCCGAACGAAAAAAATTTCTGTCATACATATGACACTTCTATGACGATAATTGTGACAAAACCCGGTATCATCATAGATGTGGTGGGATCCTACTTCTATGACAAAAAATCATGACAGAAAATGGGCTTTTCGTCCTGGGCGGGTCGGAGACGCAGCTGCATGACATTCTTTGGGCCGTCCATGACGGAAAAAACCATGGTAGAAGCGAGGGGGAGGAAAATTTCGGGGAGTTGCCGGTTACGGTGAGAGGTCGGGGGCGAAGCGATGCACGTTTCTCTCGTACGTACGTGCGTGTGTGCGAGGCGTTGGCTCTAACTGAACCCGAGCGAGGCGTTGGGCTCTAACTGAACCCGAGTGATTGCACTGCAGGCTACGCGTTACTGAACCCGAGCGATCGATCGATGGCTGTTAACTGAACCCGATGGAGCAATTCCTTCGCTACTGCTGCTAACTGAAGCCGATCGATGCTGCCTCTGGGATGAATAGTGAGCGTTGCGGTGGGAGGGGGGATGAACAGTGAGCGGTGGCGTTGCCTCTGGATGAGCAGGAACCCGTGGTGTGGAGGGCTGGATGAACACTAGACGGTGGAGGGGTGGACGTGGAGGGGTGGTTGAACTGTTGGAAATATGCCCTAGAGGCAATAATAAAAGCATTATTATTATATTTCCTTGTTCATGATAATTGTCTTTTATTCATGCTATAATTGTATTATCCGGAAATCGTAATACACGTGTGAATACATAGACCATAACATGTCCCTAGTGAGCCTCTAGTTGACTAGCTCATTGGTCAACAGATAGTCATGGTTTCCTGACTATGGACATTAGATGTCATTGACAACGGGATCACATCATTAGGAGAATGATGTGATGGACAAGACCCAATCCTAAGCATAGCACAAGATCGTGTAGTTCGTTTTGCTAGAGCTTTTTCAATGTCAAGTATCTCTTCCTTAGACCATGAGATCGTGTAACTCCCGTATACCGTAGGAGTGCTTTGGGTGTACCAAACGTCACAACGTAACTGGGTGGCTATAAAGGTGCACTACTAGGTATCTCCGAAAGTGTCTGTTGGGTTGGCACGAATCGAGACTGGGATTTGTCACTCCGTGTAAACGAAGAGGTATCTCTGGGCCCACTCAGTAGGACATCATCATAATGTGCACAATGTGACCAAGGGGTTGATCACGGGATGATGTGTTACGGAACGAGTAAAGTGACTTGCCGGTAACGAGATTGAACAAGGTATCGGATACCGACGATCGAATCTCGGGCAAGTACAATACCGTTAGACAAAGGGAATTGTATACGGGATCGATTGAGTCCTTGACATCATGGTTCATCCGATGAGATCATCGTGGAACATGTGGGAGCCAACATGGGTATCCAGATCCCGCTGCTGGTTATTGACCGGAGAACGTCTCGGTCATGTCTACATGTCTCCCGAACCCGTAGGGTCTACAGACTTAAGGTTTGATGACGCTAGGGTTATAAAGGAAGTTTGTATGTGGTATACCGAATGTTGTTCGGAGTCCCGTATGAGATCCCGAACGTCACGAGGAGTTTCAGAATGGTCCGGAGGTAAAGAATTATATATAGGAAGTGGTATTTCGGCCATCGGGAAAGTTTCGGGGTCACCGGTATTGTACCGGGACCACCGGAAGGGTCCGGGGGTCCACCGGTGGGGCCACCCATCCCGGAGGGCCCCTGGGCTGAAGTGGGAGGGGAGCCAGCCCATAGTGGGCTGGTGCACCCCCTAGCCCACTCCCTGCGCCTAGGGTTGAAACCTAGGGTGGGGGGGCGCACCACATGCCTTGGGGGGCACTCCTCCCCCCTTGGTCGCCGCCCCCTTGGGAGATTGAATCTCCCAGGGCCGGCGCCCCCCCTTGGGGGGCCTATATAAAGGGAGGGGGAGAGGGGCAGCCGCACCCTGAAGTCCTGGCGCCCCTCCCCCTGCTACACCTCTTCCTCCTCCGTCGCGTGCTTGGCGAAGCCCTGCCGGAGTGCTGCTGTTCCACCACCACCACGCCGTTGTGCTGCTGCTGGAGCCATCATCATCAACCTCTCCTTCCCCCTTGCTGGATCAAGAAGGAGGAGACGTCACACGCACCGTACGTGTGTTGAACGCGGAGGTGCCATCCGTTCAGCGCTAGGATCTCCGGTGATCTGAATCACGGCGAGTACGACTCCATCATCACCGCTCCATCTAACGCTTCCGTACGTGATCTACAAAGTGGTATCTAGATGCATCTCCCTTGACTCGTTGCTTAGATGAACTCATAGATGGATCTTGGTGAAACCGTAGGAAAAATTTTAATTTTCTGCAACGTTCCCCAACATGAACATGACCCCGTGGTGTGGAGGGTTGGATGAACAGTAGACGGTGGAGGGGTGCCCGTGGATGGGTGGTTGAACAGTAGCCGGTGAAGTAGCGCGCGGTGGAGGCTGGATGAACATGAGCCCGTGGAGGCTGGAGGAGGTCGACGGTAGCCCGTGGAGGCTGGAGGAGGTCGACGGTGGAGATGAACAGTATCTCGTGGAGTCCCGTTTTGCGGTACGCCCACCCTGCCCCCCCCCCCGTTTCGACCGTAGCGCTCCAACACAAGTTCGTTTCATCCGTTTTGCGGTACGCCACACCCCTCCCAATCAACAGGACCCCCGTTTCGACCGTAGGAGGTCCGTTTCCTCCGTTTTGCGGTGCGCCACACCCCTCCCGATCAACAGAACCCCCGTTTCGACGTAGGAGGTCCGTTTCCTCCGTTTTGGTATGCCACACCCCTCCCGATCAATAGGACCCCCGTTTCGACCGTAGGAGATCCGTTTCCTCCATTGTGCCGTACACCAGGCCTCGTTTCCATCGCCTGTTCCATCCAAGCCCTCCCGAGAACACGACCACGCATTCCGTTCCGACCCAGCCGGTTGGCTCCCACGCGTTCGTTGCCTCCGAATGAACACGACGCATTCCGTTGCCTCCCCATGAACACGTGACGACGTGTTTCTCGTTTCCGACCCAGCCATGTATGTATGCGCGAGTAGGCATTCGAGACCCTGCCCGTATGTACGTACATGGCCGTATTTTCTTTCTTGCACCCTCGCCGATGTACGTACG